>NW_027016641.1:0-108847 GCF_036934945.1 Oncorhynchus masou masou
ATGTGTGGCAAGGCCCTGGTAACAGATAGAGGTTTAAGCAAAATGTTTGTTTTCCGAGACAATCTTGTTCCCGCCCCCATCTTCCTTCATCAGTGAAGGCAGGCCCATCGTTGCCATGACAAACACGATTACTTCCATCAGGAAGTCATCTGGACAGGATTACTTCTGGCAGGAAATGAAATCAATAAGGAGTTAAGTGGCAGTACTGTCTGGCTGGGCTGACATTTACTGTGATTACTGTTGGTGTAGGTGATGAATACATTTCTCTCTGCTCTCCTCTGTCGCTCGCCCCTCTCTCCTTCTCTCAAACAAACACACTATCTCACAGAGAAATACTTGACCTCTCACTCTGTTTCTTCCCTGCTCTCACTCCCGTCTTTTTCTGATGGGATGAAGACAGCAGTAGGTAGGTGTCACTTCTATGGCTCCTTTCATGTATCAAGGCATTAACCTCTCTTGGGTAGGGGTCAGTATTTTCACGTCCGGATGACTGACGTTCCCAAAGTAAACTGCCTGGTACTCAGGCCCAGAAGCTAGGATATGCATATAATTGGTAGATTAAAGTTTCTAAAACTGTTAAAATAATTTATGTGAGTATAACAGAACTGATTGGGCAGGCGAAACCCAGAAGACAAACCACCCCACCCAAAAATAAATTCAGCCTACCACTGTTTTCAATGGCTGTGACTTTTATTAAAAAGTCCTCCCAGATTGCAGCTCTTAGGGCTTCCAGTAGATGTCAACAGTCTTTAGAAAGAGTTTAAGGGTGGTTTCTGGAAAAATGAGGCAGAAATGTTACTTTTTCTATGTGGCTCCCATTTTGGCTGTAGTGTTTCAAAGAACGTGAATGAGAGTGCGTTCTTTGGTATTTTCCTCTGGTAAAGACAATAACGATTCTCCGTCTTAAATTGCATTTTCATTTACATATTAGGGTACCTAAGTTTGATCATAAACGTTGTTTGACTTGTTCGGAAAAGTTTATTAGTAACGTTTGGGATTAATTTTGTATCCATTTTGATGGAGGGAAACTGGGTGGATTATTGACTGAAGCGTGCCAGCTAAACTGAGTTTTTATGGATATGAAGAAGGACATTATCGAACAAAAGGACCATTTGTGATGTAACTGGGACCTTTTGGAGTGCCAACAGAAGAAGATCATCAAAAGGTAAGGCATTTATTATATCGCTATTTCTGACTTTCATGTCGCACCCACCTGGTTGAAATATGTTTTCATGGTTTTGTATGCGGGGCGCTGTCCTCAGATAATGGTGTTCTTTTAAAATCTGAAATTGAGATTAACAAGAAGTTCAGCTTTATTTTAATGTATTACACTTGTGATTGTATGAAAGTTAAATATACCCATGAGCAGTTTTAATACAGAAAACCCCTACTACTGTAGCTGTCAGTGTTGTGATTGTTCCACTGACAGCCAGCTCCTATCAGCGGGTCCATTGGAGGATGGTCTATCAGAGGGTGAGCCGTGGATGTGATACTGATGATGATAAATGCCTCCTTCGGACACAAGTCCGCAGAGTCTCCCTCCATCAGGGTAGGATGTTTCTAAACCACAGAGTCTCCCTCCATCAGGGTAGGATGTTTCTAAACCACAGAGTCTCCCTCCATCAGGGTAGGATGTTTCTAAACCACAGAGTCTCCCTCCATCAGGGTAGGATGTTTCTAAACCACAGAGTCTCCCTCCATCCGGGTAGGATGTTTCTAAACCACAGAGTCTCCCTCCATCAGGGTAGGATGTTTCTAAACCACAGAGTCTCCCTCCATCAGGGTAGGATGTTTCTAAACCACAGAGTCTCCCTCAATCAGGGTAGGGTGTTTCTAAAACACAGAGTCTCCCTCTATCAGGGTAGGTTGTTTCTAAACCACAGTCTCCCTCAATCAGGGTAGGGTGTTTCTAAAACACAGAGTCTCCCTCCATCAGGGTAGGATGTTTCATCACCACAGAGTCTCCCTCCATCATGGTAGGATGTTTCGTCACCACAGAGTCTCCCTCCATCATGGTAGGATGTTTCTTCACTACAGAGTCTCCCTCCATCAGGGTAGGATGTTTCTAAACCACAGAGTCTCCCTGCATCAGGGTAGGATGTTTCTAAACCACAGAGTCTCCCTGCATCAGGGTAGGATGTTTCTAAACTACAGAGTCTCCCTCCATCAGGGTAGGATGTTTCTAAACCACAGAGTCTCCCTCCATCAGGGTAGGATGTTTCTTCACTACAGAGTCTCCCTCCATCAGGGTAGGATGTTTCTAAACCACAGAGTCTCCCTCTATCAGGGTAGGATGTTTCTAAACCACAGAGTCTCCTTCCATCAGGGTAGGATGTCCCATTTCCTGTTTAACATGACAATGCCCCCGTGCACAAAGTGAGGTCCACACTGAAAAGGTTTGTCGAGATGGGCGTGGAAGAACTTGACTGGCCTGCACAGAGCCCTCATCTCAACCCCATCAAACACCTTTTGGGATCATTTGGAACGCCGACTGCGAACCAGGCCTAATCGCCCAACATCAGTGTCCAATCTCACTAATGCTCTTGTGGCTGAATGGAAGCAAGTCCCCGCAGCAACGTTCCAACATCTAGTGGAAAGCCTTCACAGAAGAGTGGAGGCTGTTATAGCAGCAACGTTCCAACATCTAGTGGAAAGCCTTCCGAGAAGAGTGGAGGCTGTTATAGCAGCAATGTTCCTACATCTAGAGGAAAGCCTTCCCAGAAGAGTGGAGGCTGTTATAGCAGCAACGTTCCAACATCTAGTGGAAAGCCTTCCCAGAAGAGTGGAGGCTGTTATAGCAGCAATGTTCCTACATCTAGTGGAAAGCCTTCCCAGAAGAGTGGAGGCTGTTATAGCAGCAATGTTCCTACATCTAGTGGAAAGCCTTCCCAGAAGAGTGGAGGCTGTTATAGCAGCAACGTTCCAACATCTAGTGGAAAGCCTTCCCAGAAGAGTGGAGGCTGTTATAGCAGCAATGTTCCTACATCTAGTGGAAAGCCTTCCCAGAAGAGTGGAGGCTGTTATAGCAGCAATGTTCCTACATCTAGTGGAAAGCCTTCCCAGAAGAGTGGAGGCTGTTATAGCAGCAATGTTCCTACATCTAGTGGAAAGCCTTCCCAGAAGAGTGGAGGCTGTTATAGCATCTGTGTTCCAACATCAAGTGGAAAGCCTTCCCAGAAGAGTGGAGGCTGTTATAGCATCTGTGTTCCAACATCAAGTGGAAAGCCTTCCCAGAAGAGTGGAGGCTGTTATAGCATCTGTGTTCCTACATCTAGTGGAAAGCCTTCCCAGAAGAGTGGAGGCTGTTATAGCATCTGTGTTACAACATCAAGTGGAAAACCTTCCCAGAAGAGTGGAGGCTGTTATAGCATCTGTGTTCCAACATCTAGTGGAAAGCCTTCCCAGAAGAGTGGAGGCTGTTATAGCAGCAATGTTCCAACATCAAGTGGAAAGCCTTCGCAGAAGAGTGGAGGCTGTTATAGCAGCAATATTCCAACATCAAGTGGAAAGCCTTCCCAGAAGAGTGGTGGTTGTTATAGCAGCAATGTTCCGACATCTAGTGGAAAGCCTTCCCAGAAGAGTGGAGGCTGTTATAGCAGCAATGTTCCTACATCTAGTGGAAAGTCTTCCGAGAAGAGTGGAGGCTGTTACAGCAGCAATGTTCCAACATCTAGTGGAAAGCCTTCCCAGAAGAGTGGAGGGTGTTATAGCGGCAATGTTCCAACATCTAGTGGAAGGCCTTCCCAGAAGGGTGGAGGCTGTAATAGCAGCAATGTTCCTACATCTAGTGGAAAGCCTTCCCAGAAGAGTGGAGGCTGTTATAGCAGCAATGTTCCTACATCTAGTGGAAAGCCTTCCCAGAAGAGTGGAGGCTGTTATTGCATCTGTGTTCCAACATCAAGTGGAAAGCCTTCCCAGAAGAGTGGAGGCTGTTATAGCATCTGTGTTCCAACATCAAGTGGAAAGCCTTCCCAGAAGAGTGGAGGCTGTTATAGCATCTGTGTTCCTACATCTAGTGGAAAGCCTTCCCAGAAGAGTGGAGGCTGCTATAGCATCTGTGTTCCAACATCTAGTGGAAAGCCTTCCCAGAAGAGTGGAGGCTGTTATAGCAACAATGTTCTAACATCTAAGCCTTCCCAGAAGAGTGTAGACTGTTATAACAGCAAAGGGGGGACCAACTCCATATTAGATGGGAGAGAGAGGGGAGGATGAGGGGGGATGGGGGGCAGTGTGAGGGAGGCTGGGGGGAGGATGGGGGAGACAAGGGGAGAGAGTAGGATGAGAGGGAGGATAGACAGAGACAGGCTGAGTCAAGGGGCTCGGAACAGATTGCAGCTGCAGCAGATTGCTGCTCTCTGATGACAGACTGGAAACACACACAAACACACACAAATACACACACACACAGTCTAGCTCTACTGTTGCTGGGCAGTTAGTCTGTGGCTACATCCCCGAGCGAGGACTGTTGATTTCTTCTACATCATTTTGCAGGTAGAATAACACAGACGCTGCATCCCAGAGTCCACTACTTTTGGGCCCTGGTCAAAGTGCTGCACTAGTTCTTAGTGGTTTCATCCAAACTTCCGAATACTGCCCCCTACCCCGAAGAACTTAACTGATATTTGACAGTTGTCCATCATTTTTATGATTATTTATTTTCTCACAGGTGACAGGTGTTCCGCTGACATGACACTTTTTTCAACACTTTGAAGATGCAAAATAAATAAAAAATTGAAACAAACAAGAAATTAGACCAAAAAAAAACAGAACTTGAGCAAATCTGTCTCCCAGTGTCTGTTGGAAAGCAGGTTTTCCTCTAGGATTTTGCTTGCGCTCGACTCTATTCCATTTATTTTTTATCGGTAAAAACTCCCAAGTCCTTGCCAAATACAGTCATACTGTCACATCCTGGTCTACATTTATTATGTCTATCTTCATTTATTGGATCAGGCCAGGGTGTGACATAGGTTTATTTGTGGTGTGTTTCATCTTGGGGTTGTGTGGGGTGTATAGCATAGTCTATGGCTGCCTGAGGCAGTTCTCAATCAGAGTCAGGTGATTATCGTTGTGTCTGATTGGGAACCATGTTTAGGTAGCCATATTCTTTGAGTGTGTTTGTGGGAGATTGTTCCTGTCTCTGTGTCTTCACCAGATAGGACTGTTTAGGTTTAGATTTTTTCACGTTTCCGTTTGTTGTTTTTGTATTGTTCGTGTTTTTTCGTTCTTCAATAAATATGTCTCAAAAGTACCACTCTGCATTTTGGTCTCCTTCAACAGGAGAAAGCCGTTACACACATACAGTTTATAAAAAAACTCCCAAGTCCTTGTCCAAATACAGTCATAACATGATGCAGCCACTACCATGCTTGAAAATATGAAGAGTGGTCGTCAGTGATATATTTTGTTGTATTTTCCCCAAATGTAATGATTCGTATTCAGTATGTTTGTAGTGACTGGGTGCATTGATACACCATCCAAAGTGTAAAGTATCAAATCAAATCAAATTTTATGTGTCACATACACAAGGTTAGCAGATGTTAATGCGAGTGTAGCGAAATGCTTGTGCTTCTAGTTCCGACAATGCAGAAATAACCGACAAGTAATCTAACTAACAATTCCAAAACTACTGTCTTATACACAAGTGTAAGGGGATAAAGAATATGTACATAAGGATATATGAATGAGTGATGGTACAGAGCAGCATTGGCAAGATACAGTAGATGGTATCGAGTACAGTATATACATATGAGATGAGTATGTAAACAAAGTGGCATAGTTAAAGTGGCTAGTGATACATGTATTACATAAGGATGCAGTCGATGATATAGAGTACAGTATATACGTATGCATATGAGATGAATAATGTAGGGTAAGTAACATTATATAAGGTAGCATTGTTTAAAGTGGCTAGTGATATATTTACATCATTTCCCATCAATTCCCATTATTAAAGTGGCTGGAGTTGAGTCAGTGTGTTGGCAGCAGCCACTCAATGTTAGTGGTGGCTGCTTAACAGTCTGATGGCCTTGAGATAGAAGCTGTTTTTCAGTCTCTCGGTCCCCGCTTTGATGCACCTGTACTGACCTCGCCTTCTGGATGATAGCGGGGTGAACAGGCAGTGGCTCGGGTGGTTGTTGCCCTTGATGATCTTTATGGCCTTCCTGTAACATCGGGTGGTGTAGGTGTCCTGGAGGGCAGGTAGTTTGCCCCCGGTGATGCGTTGTGCAGACCTCACTACCCTCTAGAGAGCCTTACGGTTGTGGGCGGAGCAGTTGCCGTACCAGGCGGTGATACAGCCCGCCAGGATGCTCTCGATTGTGCATCTTTTTTTTCACCTTTATTTAACCAGGTAGGCAAGTTGAGAACACGTTCTCATTTACAATTGCGACCTGGCCAAGATAAAGCAAAGCAGTTCGACACATACAACGACACAGAGTTACACATGGAGCAAAACAAACATACAGTCAATAATAATTTAGTATAAACAAGTCTATATACAATGTGAGCAAATGAGGTGAGATAAGGGAGGTAAAGGCAAAAAAAGGCCATGGTGGCAAAGTAAATACAATATAGCAAGTAAAACACTGGAATGGTAGATTTGCAATGGAAGAATGTGCAAAGTAGAAATAAAAATAATGGTGTGCAAAGGAGCAAAATAAATAAATTAAATACAGTAGGGAAAGAGGTAGTTGTTTGGGCTAAAATATAGGTGGGTTATGTACAGGTGCAGTAATCTGTGAGCTGCTCTGACAGTTGGTGCTTAAAGCTAGTGAGGGAGATAAGTGTAAGTGCATCTGTAGAAGTTTGTGAGTGCTTTTGGTGACAAGCCGAATTTCTTCAGCCTCCTGGGGTTGAAGAGGCGCTGCTGCGCCTTCTTCACAATGCTGTCTGTGTGAGTGGACCAATTTAGTTTGTCTGTGATGTGTATGCCGAGGTACTTAAAACTTACTACTCTCTCCACTACTGTTCCATCGATGTGGATAGGGGGGTGTTCCCTCTGCTGTTTCCTGAAATCCACAATCATCTCCTTAGTTTTTTTGACGTTGAGTGTGAGGTTATTGTTCTGACACCACACTCCGAGGGCCCTCACCTCCTCCCTGTAGGCCGTCTCGTCGTTGTTGGTAATCAAGCCTACCACTGTTGTGTCGTCCGCAAACTTGATGATTGAGTTGGAGGCGTGCGTTGCCGCGCAGTCGTGGGTGAACAGGGAGTACAGGAGAGGGCTCAGAACGCACCCTTGTGGGGCCCCAGTGTTGAGGATCAGCGGGGTGGAGATGTTGTTGCCTACCCTCACCACCTGGGGGCGGGCCGTCAGGAAGTCCAGTACCCAGTTGCACAGGGCGGGGTCGAGACCCAGGAGGGTACTATGGTGTTAAATGCCGAGCTGTAGTCGATGAACAGCATTCTCACATAGGTATTCCACTTGTCCAGATGGGTTAGGGCAGTGTGCAGTGTGGTTGAGATTGCGTCGTCTGTGGACCTATTTGGGCGGTAAGCAAATTGGAGTGGGTCTAGGGTGTCAGGTAGGGTGGAGGTGATATGGTCCTTGACCAGTCTCTCAAAGCACTTCATGATGACGGAAGTGAGTGCTACGGGGCGGTAGTCGTTTAAGCTCAGTTACCTTAGCTTTCTTGGGAACAGGAACAATGGTGGCCCTCTTGAAGCATGTGGGAACAGCAGACTGGTATAGGGATTGATTGAATATGTCCGTAAACACACCAGCCAGCTGGTCTGCGCATGCTCTGAGGGCGCGGCTGGGGATGCCGTCTGGGCCTGCAGCCTTGCGAGGGTTAACATGTTTAAATGTTTTACTCACCTCGGCTGCAGTGAAGGAGAGACCACATGTTTCGTTGCAGGCCGTGTCAGTGGCACTGTATTGTCCGCAAAGCGGGCAAAAAAGTTATTTAGTCTGCCTTGGAGCAAGACATCCTGGTCCGTGACTGGGCTTGAGTCACCCCCCTTGGCATTTTTCCTATTTTGTTGCCTTACATCCTGGAATTAAAATAGATTTTGGTTGGGGGTGTATCATTTGATTTATAAAACATGCCTTCCACTTTGAAGATGCAAAATATGTTTTATTGTGAAACAAACAAGAAATAAGACATAAAAAACAGAAAACTTGAGCATGCATAACTTTTCACTCCCCCCCCAAAACAAGCTCTTAGCTGTAAGTCTCTTGGGGTTTGTCTCTATAAGCTTGCCACATCTAGCCACTTAGATTCTTGCCTATTCTTCAAGGCAAACCTGCTCTAGCTCATTCAAGTTGGAAGGGTTCCGCTGGTGTACAGCAATCTATAAGTCATACAACAGATTCTATTGGATTGAGATCTGGCCATTCCAAGACATTTAAGACCCTTAAACCACTCGAGTGTTGCTTTAGCAATATGCTTAAGGTCATTGTCCTGCTGGAAGGTGAACCTCCATCCCAGTCTCAAATCTCTTGAAGACTGAACCAGGTTTCCCTCAAGAATTGCCCTGTGTTTAGTGCATCCATCATTCATTGAATTCAGACAAGTTTCCCAGTCCCTGCTGATGGAAAAACATTTGCTTAAAGAAAAAATAGGCAAATACATTTGGTGTTTGACAAAAGGCACGTGGGAGACTCCCCAAGTATATGGAAGAAGGTACCCTGGTGAGATGAGACTAAAATTTAGCTTTTTTGGCCATCAAGGAAAACGCTATGTCTAGTGCAAACCCAACACCTCTCATCACCCCGAGAATACCATCCCCACAGTGAAGCATGGTGGTGGCAGCATCATGCTGTGGGGATGGTGTTCTTGGGGTGATGAGAGGTGTTGGGTTTTTGCAAGGCACTCTACCTAAAACATATAGGCTTTAAAATGGGCCTCAAGATCTCGTCATGGTATCACTGTGCATTGGAAATGCCAGCATTAAAATGCAATTGTGTTCGTTGTTCGTAGATTGTCTGCCCATACCATAACCGGCATTTTCATGACAATGTTGACATCAGCAAACTGCTTACAATGCCATACACGTGGTCTGCGATTTGGACATTCTGCCAAATTCTCTCAAATGACATTGGAGGTGGCTTATGGTAGAGAAAGGGACATTAAATCTGACTCTGGTGGACATTCCTGAAGTCAGCATGGCAATTGCACACTCGCTCAAAACTTGAGACATCTGTGGCATTGTGTTCGGTGACAATACTGCACATTTTAGAGTGCACCTGTGTAATTATCAAGCTATTTAATCATCTACTTGATATGCCACACTTGTCAGGTGGCTGGATAATCTTGACAAATGATAACTAACAGGGATGTAAACTTCTTTTTTTAACTTTTTGTGTGTATGTAACAGTTCTGCATTTAAAAATGCATCTATATTTTTGTTCAGTGTATAATGGAGTCCACTTTGTTGAAAGACATAATCTGGGAATGGTCTTCAGACCGTAAGCATTCCTAGACATTATATTAACCCAACATAATCTGGGAATGGTCTTCAGACCATGAGCATTCCTAGACATTATATTAACCCAACATAATCTGAGAATGGTCTTCAGACCATGAGCATTCCTAGACAATATATTAACCCAACATAATCTGAGAATGGTCTTCAGACCATGAGCATTCCTAGACATTATACTACAATAGAGAATTACATTTCACTTCTGTAGTATCAAAGTACTTCACCAAACCTTAAACAAACCTCTTTAACTTCTACATGTTTCTTTTGAGAACAGCATCCTGTGCACACTGGTTGAATCAATGTTGTTTCCACTTCATTTCAATGAAATCTGTTGAAACCAACGTGGAATAGAAGTTGAATTTTAGTTGCTTATCAGACTATGAAATGATTGTGGGGTGGGTGGTAGTGGGGAGAGGTGAGGGGCGGGCAGGGAACCCTTAAATGCAAATGAGATATCTCTCCAATCTTTGCATTCTCTCCCTCCTGTCTCATCACTCATGGTCTAGAATGATATGAAGCTCAATGACTGCTTTGACTGATGGTCTTCCTGATTGAGGAATACAATAAGAACCAAGACGACTTAATGGGGGGGAGAAAGAGAGAGAGGGAGGGTGAGAGGGAGAGAGAGAGAGGGGGTAGGGTGAGAGGGAGAGAGAGAGAGGGGGAGGGTGAGAGGGAGAGGGAGAGAGAGAGAGAGGGGTGGGGAGTGAGAGAGAGAGGGAGGGTGAGAGGGAGAGAGAGAGAGGGGTGGGGAGAGAGAGAGGGGAGAGAGAGAGGGGTGGGGAGTGAGAGAGAGAGGGAGGGTGAGAGGGAGAGGGAGAGAGGGGTGGGGAGTGAGAGAGAGAGAGGGAGGGTGAGAGGGAGAGAGAGAGAGGGGTGGGGAGTGAGAGAGAGAGGGAGGGTGAGAGGGGAGAGAGAGAGAGAGAGAGAGGGGTGGGGAGTGAGAGAGAGAGGGAGGGTGAGAGGGAGAGAGAGAGAGGGGTGGGGAGTGAGAGAGAGAGGGAGGGTGAGAGGGAGAGAGAGAGAGGGGTGGGGAGTGAGAGAGAGAGGGAGGGTGAGAGGGAGAGAGAGAGAGGGGTGGGGAGTGAGAGAGAGAGGGAGGGTGAGAGGGAGAGAGAGAGAGGGGTGGGGAGTGAGAGAGAGAGGGAGGGTGAGAGGGAGAGGGAGAGAGGGGGTGGGGGAGTGAGAGAGAGAGGGAGGGTGAGAGGGGAGAGAGAGAGAGGGGTGGGGAGTGAGAGAGAGAGGGAGGGTGAGAGGGAGAGAGAGAGAGGGGTGGGGAGTGAGAGAGAGAGGGAGGGTGAGAGGGAGAGAGAGAGAGGGGTGGGGAGTGAGAGAGAGCAGAAAAAGGAGGGAGTGAGAGAGAGAGGGAGGGTGAGAGGGAGAGAGAGAGAGAGAGAGAGAGAGATTAATGAAAGATTTAATCACCATATGTAGATGTGCTGAAAACATGCTGCTGACCTAAAAAGCCCAAATGTATGGTGTTGTGTGTGTGTGTGTGTGTGTGTGTGTGTGTGTGTGTGTGTGTGTATGTGTGTGTGTGTGTGTGTGTGTGTGTGTGTGTGTGTGTGTGTGTGTGTGTGTGTGTGTGTGTGTGTGTGTGTGTGTGTGTGTGTGAGAGAGACGGCTCTGTTACGGGACGCCGTTCAAAGACCTGCATCCTGTTCAGCTGATGTCACAACAGGAAACAGAATCCTCCTGGAACCACTACCACACGTTGTGTTCTGTTACCATAGACACGTTGTGTTCTGTTACCATAGACATGTTCTGTTCTGTTACCATAGACATGTTCTGTTACCATAGACATGTTCTGTTCTGTTACCATAGACATGTTCTGTTCTGTTACCATAGACATGTTCTGCTACCATAGACATGTTCTGTTACCATAGACACGTTATGTTCTGCTACCATAGACATGTTCTGCTACCATAGACATGTTCTGCTACCATTGACATGTTCTGCTACCATAGACACGTTATGTTCTGCTACCATAGACATGTTATGTTCTGCTACCATAGACTTGTTCTGTTCTGCTACCATAGACATGTTCTGCTACCATAGACATGTTCTGCTACCATAGACATGTTCTGCTACCATTTACATGTTCTGCTACCATAGACACGTTATGTTCTGCTACCATAGACATGTTCTGTTCTGCTACCATAGACATGTTATGTTCTGCTACCATAGACGTGTTCTGTTCTGCTACCATAGACATGTTCTGCTACCATAGACATGTTCTGCTACCATAGACATGTTCTGCTACAATAGACATGTTCTACTACCATATACATGTTCTGCTACCATAGACATGTTCTGCTACCATAGACACGTTATGTTCTGCTACCATAGACATGTTCTGTTCTGCTACCATAGACATGTTATGTTCTGCTACCATAGACATGTTATGTTCTGCTACCATAGACTTGTTCTATTCTGCTACCATAGACATGTTCTGCTACCATAGACATGTTCTGCTACCATAGACATGTTATGTTCTGCTACCATAGACATGTTCTGCTACCATAGACACGTTATGTTCTGCTACCATAGACATGTTCTGTTCTGCTACCATAGACATGTTATGCTACCATATACATGTTCTGCTACCATAGACATGTTCTGCTACCATATACATGTTCTGCTACCATATACATGTTCTGCTACCATAGACATGTTCTGCTACCATATACATGTTCTTCTATCATATACATGTTCTACTACCATAGACATGTTCTGCTACCATAGACATGTTCTGCTACCATAGACATGTCATGCTACCATAGACATGTTCTGCTACCATAGACATGTTCTGCTACCATAGACATGTTCTGCTACCATATACATGTTCTGCTACCATAGACATGTTCTGCTACCATAGACACGTTATGTTCTGCTACCATAGACATGTTCTGTTCTGCTACCATAGACATGTTCTGCTACCATAGACATGTTCTGCTACCATAGACATGTTCTGCTACCATATACATGTTCTGCTACCATATACATGTTATGTTCTGCTACCATATACATGTTCTGCTACCATAGACACGTTATGTTCTGCTACCATAGACATGTTCTGCTCTGCTACCATATACATGTTCTGCTACCATAGACATGTTCTGCTACCATAGACATGTTCTGCTACCATATACATGTTCTGCTACCATAGACATGTTCTGCTACCATAGACTTGTTCTGCTACCATATACATGTTCTGCTACCATAGACATGTTCTGCTACCATAGACTTGTTCTGCTACAAAGAATACAAAGTGGGATTATATGTAACATTTTATAGTCTGTAACAGCTTTCACTGCTGCAGCTCAGTAAACACAACTGAGTAGCCATCAACCTAACACACTTAATAACAAGATCACATTGACAATCAGGGTGCTGTGTAATGTCAGTGTAAATACAGTGTAATGGCAGTTTAAACACTGTGTAATGGCAGTGTAAACACTGTATAATGGCAGTGTAAATCCAGTGTAAATACAGTATAAACACAGTGTAACGACAGTGTAATGACAGTGAAAAGACAGTGTAGAGACAGTGTAAACAGCTTTCACTGCTACAGCTCAGTAAACACAACTGAGTAGCCATTTGTACACATGAAGATAAATCACCTAACACACTAAATAACAAGATCACATTGACAATCAGGGTGCAGTGTAATGACAGTGTAAACACAGTGAAAAGACAGTGTAATGACAGTGTAAAGACAGTGTAGAGACAGTGTAAAGACAGTTTAAATATGGTGTAAACACAGTGTAATGACAGTGTAATGACAGTGTAAACACAGTGTAAAATAGTGTAAACACAGTTTAATGACAGTGTAAAGACAGTGAAAAGACAGTTTAGATACAGTGTAAAGACAGTGTAATGACAGTGTAAACACAGTGTAATGACAGTGTAAACACAGTGTAAACACAGTTTAATGACAGTGTAAACACAGTGTAATGGAGTGTAAAGACAGTGTAAAGACAGTGTAGGTAGAGTGTAATGACAGTGTAATGGCAGTGTAAAGACAGTGTAAAGACAGTGCAAAAACAGTGTAAAGACAGGTTAAAGACAGTGTAAATACAGTGCAATGTCAGTGTAAACACATTGTAATGACAGTGTAATGGCAGTGTAAATACAGTGTAAGTAGATGGCTCCGGAAGAAATGGCAGCAGTTTTACGCTGCACCGGCAAGATAGAGATAGCACACTCCGGAAAGACGAGGGGGGGGGGGGTGGCCTGTGTATATTTGAAAACAACAGCTGGTGCACAAAATCTAAGGCAGTCTATAGATGTTTTGCTCACCTGAAGTGGAGTAAGATGTTAGACTACACTATTTGCCAGAGTATTCTTCCATATCTTTCGTGGCTGTTTATTTACCACCACAGACAGATGCCGGCACTAAGACCACACTCAGTCAGCTGTATAAGGAAATAAGCAAACAAGAAACCACTCACCCAGAGGTGGTGCTCCTAGTGGCCGGAGACTTTAATGCAGGAAAACTGAAATCAGTTTTACCTCATGTCTAACAGCATGTTAAATGTGCAACAAGAGAAAAAAAAAACTCTACACCACACACAGAGACACGTACAAAGCTCTCCCTCACCCTCCATTTGGCAAATCTGACCATTATTCTATCCTCCTGATTCCTGCTTACAAGCGTAAACTAAAGCAGGAAGCATTGGTGACTTGGTCAATAAAGAAGTGGTCAGGTGACACAGATGCTAAACTACAGGACTGTTTTGCTATCACAGACTGGAATATGTTCCCGGGATTCCTCTGATGGTGTCACGACTTCTGCCGAAGTCGTTGCCTCTCCTTGTTCGGGCGGTGCTCGGCGTTCGACGTCACCGGTCTTCTATCCATTATTGATCCATTTTTCATTTTCCATTGGTTTTGTCTTGTCTTCCCACACACCTGTTTTCAATCCCATTCATTACCTGTTGTGTATTTACCCCTCTGTTTCCCCTCATGTCTTTGTCGGAGACTGTTTATTGTCAGTGTAGTGTTTTTGTTGTATAGGTGCGCGACGGGTCTTCGACCCATATTTGTTTATGTTCCTTTTTCTGTTTAGTGTTATGGAGCATGTTACTAGGACATTATTAAAAGACTCCATTTTACACTCTGTTTGACTCTCCTGCGCCTGACTTCCCTGCCACACATATGTCTGACAGATGGCATTGAGGAGTACATCAGTTACTGGCTTCATCAATAGGTGTCGTCGATGATGTCGTCCCTACAGTGACTGTACGTACGTACCCCAACCAGAAGCCATGGATTACAGGGAAACATCCACACTGAGGTAAAGGGTAAAGCTGCCAACTTCAAGGAGATGGACTCTAACCCGTACACTTACAGTGGGGCAAAAAAAGATTTTAGTCAGCCACCAATTGTGCAAGTTCTCCCACTTAAAAAGATGAGAGAGGCCTGTAATTTTCATCATAGGTACAAAATGAGTGTAGGATTTTTAATGAATTTATTTGCAAATTATGGTGGAAAATAAGTATTTCTAAGACTCCTGAACAGCTAATGAAATTCCCTCCCCCCAACCGCTCCCAACTAACCGGTGCACCCGCTCAATGACTGTACCGGTACGACCTGTATGTAGCCTCGCTACTGTTAAATGTTTCTGTACTTATTTATTGTTTACCTCTTTCTTTAAAAACATGTGCTGTTGGTTAAAAAGAAATCATCATTAAGGGCTTGTAAGTATACATTTCAATGTAAGGTTGCATTTGGTGACAAATAAACTTTGATTTGATTAAAGCCCTATGATGGCAGTGTAAAGAAGAGACCAGATAATTGATGGTATGAGAGCAAGTGAATTGTGCAGTCTTTTCTTACTAAAAGTTACCTTTCATTAAAAACAACCAGACTGTGTGTCTGAAACTCTGGACGCCATGGTAGTGGTTGTGGACGCCATGGTAGTGGTATAGGGCACTACTTTAGACCAGAGCCCTATGGAACCCTATTCCCTATATAGAGCACTACTTTAGACCAGAGCCCTATTCCCTACATAGTGCACTACTTTAGACCAGAGCCCTATGGAACCCTATTCCCTATATAGAGCACTACTTTAGACCAGTGCCCTATTCCCCATATAGTACAATACTATAGACCAGAACCCTATGGAACCCTATTCCCTATATAGAGCACTACTTTAGACCAGAGCCCTATTCCCTATATAGTGCACTACTTTAGACAAGAACCCTATGGGATCCTATTCCCTATATAGTTCACTACTTTAGACAAGAACCCTATGGAACCCTATTCCCTATATTTTTATTTTTTTACCTTTATATATACTAGGCAAGTCAGTTAATTTTCAATGACGGCCTAGGAACAGTGGGTTAACTGCCTGTTCAGGGGCAGAACGACAGATTGTACCTTGTCAGCTCGGGGATTTGAACTTGCAACCTTTCAGTTACTAGTCCAACGCTCTAACCACTAGGCTACCCTGCCGCCCTTTCGGTTACTAGCCCAACCACTAACCACTAGGCTTCACTGCCACCCCATATAGTGCTCTACATTAGACCAGTACCCTATAGGACCCTATTCCCTATATAGTGCACTACAATAGACCAGAACACTATGGCATCCTATTCCCTATGTAGTGCACTACAATAGACCAAAACCCTATAGGACCCTATTCCCTATATAGTGCTCTACATTAGACCAGAACCCTATAGGACCCTATTCCATATATAGTGCACTACTTTAGACAATAACCCTATGGGACCCTATTCCCTATATAGTGCACTACTTTAGACATGAGCCCTATGGGACCCTATTCCCTTTCTGCCTATCCCAGTCTGCTGTCCCCACATGTTTCAAGATGGCCACCATTGTTCCTGTACTCAAGAAAGCAAAGGCCCAGTAGCACTCACTTCTGTCATCATGACGTGCTTTGAGAGACTAGTTAGCGATCATATCACTTCCACCTTACCCGACACCCTAGACCCACTTCCATTTTCTTACCTCCCCAATAGGTCCACAGATGATGCAATCTCCATCACACTGCCCTATCCCATCTGGACAAGAGGAATACCTATGTGAGAATGCTGTTCATTGACTATAGCTCAGCATTCAACACCATAGTACCCTCCAAGCTCATCATTAAACCGGAGGCCCCTGGTTCTCGCCCTGTGCAACTGGGACCTGCACTTCATGACGGGCCCCAGGTGGTGAAGGTAGGGAACAAACCTCATGCTCAACATCAACAAAACAAAGGAGCTGATCGAGGACTTTAGGAAACAGCAGAGGGAGCACTCCCCTATCCACATTGATGGGACAGCAGTAGAGACTCGCAGGGCTCTCAAGAGGGTGGTGCGGTCTGCACAACGCTTCATCCTCCAGGACACCTACAGCACCCGATGTCACAGGAAGGCCATAAAGATCATCAAGGACAACAACCACCGAGCCACCTTCTGTTCACCCTGCTACCATCCAGAAAGCGAGGTCAGTACAGTGGCATCAAAACTGGGACCGAGAGACTGAACAATAGCTTCTATCTCAAAGCCATGAGACTGTTAAACAGCCATCACTAACTCAGAGGCTGCTGCCTACATACAGACTACCCCTACATACAGACTACCCCTATACCCCTATACCATCAGACTGTTAAACAGCCACCACTAACTCAGAGAGGTTGCTGCCTACATACAGACTTGAAATCACTAGTTACTTTAATAATGTTTACATGTCTTGCATTACTCATATCACATGTATATACTGTGTTTTATACCATCTACTGCATCTTGCCTATGCCGCTCGGCCATCGCTCATCCATATGTACATATTCTCATTCACCCCTTTAGATTTGTGTGTATTAGGTAGTTGTGGTGGAATTGTTAGATTACTTAGATTACTTGTTAGATATTACTGAACTGTCGGAACTAGAAGCACAAGCATTTTGCTACACTCGCATTAGCATCTGTTAACCATGTGTATGTAGCCAATAACATCTGCTAACCATGTGTATGTGACCAATAACATCTGCTAACCATGTGACCAATAACATCTGCTAACCATGTGACCAATAACATCTGCTAACCATGTGACCAATAACATCTGCTAACCATGTGACAATAACATCTGCTAACCATGTGTATGTGACCATTAACATCTGCTAACCATGTGTATGTAACCAATAACATCTGCTAACCATGTGTATGTGATCAATAACATCTGCTAACCATGTGTATGGGACCATTAAGATCTGCTAACCATGTGACCAATAACATCTGCTAACCATGTGACCAATAACATCTGCTAACCATGTGACCAATAACATCTGCTAACCATGTGACCAATAACATCTGCTAACCATGTGACCAATAACATCTGCTAACCATGTGACAATAACATCTGCTAACCATGTGACAATAACATCTGCTAACCATGTGACCAATAACATCTGCTAACCGTGTGACAATAACATATGCTAACCATGTGACAATAACATCTGCTAACCATGTGTATGTGACCATTAACATCTGCTAACCATGTGACCAATAACATCTGATAACCATGTGACCAATAACATATGCTAATCATGTGTATGTGACCAATAACATCTGCTAACCATGTGACCAATAACATCTGCTAACCATGTGACCAATAACATCTGCTAACCATCTGACAATAACATCTGCTAACCATGTGTATGTGACCATTAACATCTGCTAACCATGTGACCAATAACATCTGCTAACCATGTGTATGTGACCAATAACATTTCATTTGATTACTTTAAATCAGAGCCCTATGGCAGCCTAATCCCTATATAGAGCACTACTTTAGACCAGAACCCAATGGCAGCCTCATCCCTATATAGTGCACTCCTTTAGACCAGAGCCCTATGGGCCCAGGTTGCCATTTGGGACGTGGAAACTGCTCAGATGTGGTTGGACTCTGAGTCAGCATCACCAGCTCAGCTGTGGTTGGTCTCTGAGTCAGCATCACCAGCTCAGCTGTGGTTGGTCTCTGAGTCAGCATCACCAGCTCAGATGTGGTTGGTCTCTGAGTCAGCATCACCAGCTCAGATGTGGTTGGTCTCTGAGTCAGCATCACCAGCTCAGATGTGGTTGGTCTCTGAGTCAACATGACCAGCTCAGATGTGGTTGGTCTCTGAGTCAGCATCACCAGCTCAGATGTGGTTGGTCTCTGAGTCAGCATCACCAGCTCAGCTTTGGTTGGTCTCTGAGTCAGCATCACCAGCTCAGATGTGGTTGGTCTCTGAGTCAGCATCACCAGCTCAGATGTGGTTGGTCTCTGAGTCAGCATCAGCAGCTATTTCCATCCGCATGTCAGTGGTCAGAAGGACGTGATGAGTGTTACAACTCTTTCATGAGCTAAGATGACCTGCTCTGATTATATAATACACTATGTAGGGGATGGAGGCATTTTCCTTATCAACCATGTTGTGTTATATAGTGCATCATGCTGGTGTCAAGCTGGAAGGTTTAGTTGTTGTAGAAAGTCAGGCGCAGAGAGCAGAGATGAGAGAAACAACGCACTTTACTCGACAACACAAAGTAAAATGATACACAAAGTGCAAAAAGAACGGATGCCACAAAGATTGGGTGATACACATCACCCGGTACACCCAAACCAACCGGAACATTCCGACCTGAAAAAATAACAATCACACACAGAGACATGGGGGAAACAGAGGGTTAAATACATGCCCAGTAATTGGGAAATGAAAACCAGGTGTGTGGGGAAAACGAGACAAAACAAATGGAAAATGACAAATGGATCGGCGATGGCTAGAAGACCGGTGACATCGACTGCCGAACAAGGAGAGGAACCGACTTCGGCCGAAGTTGTGACATGAAGGTATTGTCAACCATAAGATTGCGATGGAAAATGCTGTTCGTAAAACACACTCACAGAAAGTGATTTTCAGGTGTTGACAACAAGCCTTTTAGCATTTACCTGTTTTGTTAAAACTCTGTCCTGAGGTATCGGACAGATGAATTCTGCACTTATACACAACTTCATCAGCACAGTCAGTAATTAATGAGAGACCTGGAACTGTCACAAGTTTAATTCAACAGAGGTGAGTCTGTAGTAAAACCTCCATAAGGGGAGCATCTGCCCGGTACCTCAGGACAGAGCCTCACAGACCTCTATAAGGGGAGCATCTGCCCGGTACCTCAGGACAGAGCCTCACAGACCTCCATAAGGGGAGCATCTGCCCAGTACCTCAGGACAGAGCCTCACAGACCTCCATAAGGGGAGCATCTGCCCAGTACCTCAGGACAGAGCCTCACAGACCTCTATAAGGGGAGCATCTGCCCAGTACCTCAGGACAGAGCCTCACAGACCTCTATAAGGGGAGCATCTGCCCAGTACCTCAGGACAGAGCCTCACAGACCTCTATAAGGGGAGCATCTGCCCAGTACCTCAGGACAGAGCCTCACAGACCTCTATAAGGGGAGCATCTGCCCAGTACCTCAGGACAGAGCCTCACAGACCTCTATAAGGGGAGCATCTGCCCGGTACCTCAGGACAGAGCCTCACAGACCTCTATAACGGGAGCATCTGCCCGGTACCTCAGGACAGAACCTAATGGAATTGTTGGCTCTGAATCAACACTGGCCCCAAAGAAAGGAGAGAGGAAAAGGAAGACCAGAAACAGCCTTAGATAGTGCAGATACAATCATTATGAAGATGGGAATGGATGGATAAGGTACATGACTTTCAGCAGGATGTATTCAATACCTCTCACTATCTTCTCAAGGTATTCCCCTCCATCATCTATTCTTCCTAATCGGTCCATCTCAACTAGTCAATACACTCTTACCCCTTATAAATCTAATTTCCTTCACAAACTGGAGGTGCACAAAAAAATGTGCTGTACATTGCGAACATGTTATAGTTATCCACTAGTTCAAGTAAGAGAGTGAGACGCTCTCTCTAAATGGAACTCTCTCCCTGACTTGAACCATTCTGTATACATCTGGCCCTTCTTTGGACTCTGTGTTAACAAACCTGCTAACGAGCTTCAACGCCATACAACACTCCTTCCGTGGCCTCCAACTGCTTTTAAATGATAGTAAAACTAATTGCATGCTCTTCAACCCATCGCTGCCCACACTCGCCCGCCTAGCATTGGTTCTGAATTTGTGGACAACTATAAATACCTAGGTGTCGGGCTAGACTGTACATTTTCTGTTATTGACTGTATTGCTTATCCCCTGTTTATCCCATGTTTATCCCATGTTTATCCCCTGTTTATCCCATGTTTATCCCCTGTTTATCCCCTGTTTATCCCCTGTTTATCCCATGTTTATCCCATGTTTATCCCATGTTTATCCCCTGTTTATCCCCTGTTTATCCCATGTTCATCCCATGTTTATCCCCTGTTTATCCCATGTTTATCCCATGTTTATCCCATGTTTATCCCATGTTTATGCCATGTTTATCCCATGTTTATCCCATGTTTATCCCATGTTCATCCCATGTTTATCCCCTGTTTATCCCCTGTTTATCCCATGTTTATCCCATGTTTATCCCATGTTTATACACTGTTCATCCCATGTTTATCCCCTGTTTATCCCATGTTTATCCCATGTTTATCCCATGTTTATACACTGTTCATCCCATGTTCATCCCCTGTTTATCCCATGTTTATCCCATGTTTATCCCATGTTTATACACTGTTCATCCCATGTTCATCCCATGTTTATCCCCTGTTTATCCCCTGTTTATACACTGTTCATCCCATGTTTATCCCCTGTTTATCCCCTGTTTATACACTGTTCATCCCATGTTCATCCCATGTTTATCCCCTGTTTATCCCCTGTTTATACACTGTTCATCCCATGTTTATCCCCTGTTTATCCCCTGTTTATACACTGTTCATCCAATGTTTATCCCCTGTTTATCCCCTGTTTATCCCCTGTTTATACACTGTTCATCCCATGTTCATCCCATGTTTATCCCCTGTTTATCCCCTGTTTATACACTGTTCATCCCATGTTTATCCCCTGTTTATCCCCTGTTTATACACTGTTCATCCCATGTTTATCCCTGTTTATCCCCTGTTTATCCCCTGTTTATACACTGTTCATCCCATGTTCATCCCATGTTTATCCCCTGTTTATCCCCTGTTTATACACTGTTCATCCCATGTTTATCCCCTGTTTATCCCCTGTTTATACACTGTTCATCCCATGCTTATCCCCTGTTTATCCCCTGTTTATCCCCTGTTTATACACTGTTCATCCCATGTTTATCCCCTGTTTATCCCCTGTTTATCCCCTGTTTATCCCCTGTTTATCCTATGTTTATCCCATGTTTATCCCATGTTTATACACTGTTCATCCCATGTTTATCCCCTGTTTATCCCATGTTTATCCCATGTTTATCCCATGTTTATACACTGTTCATCCCATGTTCATCCCCTGTTTATCCCATGTTTATCCCATGTTTATCCCATGTTTATACACTGTTCATCCCATGTTCATCCCATGTTTATCCCCTGTTTATCCCCTGTTTATACACTGTTCATCCCATGTTTATCCCCTGTTTATCCCCTGTTTATACACTGTTCATCCCATGTTCATCCCATGTTTATCCCCTGTTTATCCCCTGTTTATACACTGTTCATCCCATGTTTATCCCCTGTTTATCCCCTGTTTATACACTGTTCATCCCATGTTTATCCCCTGTTTATCCCCTGTTTATCCCCTGTTTATACACTGTTCATCCCATGTTCATCCCATGTTTATCCCCTGTTTATCCCCTGTTTATACACTGTTCATCCCATGTTTATCCCCTGTTTATCCCCTGTTTATACACTGTTCATCCCATGTTTATCCCCTGTTTATCCCCTGTTTATCCCCTGTTTATACACTGTTCATCCCATGTTCATCCCATGTTTATCCCCTGTTTATCCCCTGTTTATACACTGTTCATCCCATGTTTATCCCCTGTTTATCCCCTGTTTATACACTGTTCATCCCATGCTTATCCCCTGTTTATCCCCTGTTTATCCCCTGTTTATACACTGTTCATCCCATGTTTATCCCCTGTTTATCCCCTGTTTATCCCCTGTTTATCCCCTGTTTATACACTGTTCATCCCATGTTCATCCCATGTTTATACCCTGTTTATCCCCTGTTTATCCCATGTTCATCCCATGTTCATCCCATGTTTATCCCCTGTTTATACACTGTTCATCCCATGTTCATCCCATGTTTATACCCTGTTTATCCCCTGTTTATACACTGTTCATCCCATGTTTATCCCCTGTTTATACACTGTTCATCCCATGTTTATCCCATGTTTATGCCATGTTTATCCCATGTTTATCACATGTTTATCCCATGTTTATCCCCTGTTCATCCCATGTTCATCCCCTGTTTATCCCATGTTTATCCCATGTTTATCCCCTGTTTATCCCATGTTTATCCCATGTTCATCCCCTGTTTATCCCATGTTTATCCCATGTTTATCCCCTGTTTATCCCATGTTTATCCCATGTTCATCCCCTGTTTATCCCATGTTTATGCCATGTTTATCCCATGTTTATCCCATGTTTATCCCCTGTTTATCCCATGTTTATCCCCTGTTTATCCCCTGTTTATCCCATGTTTATCCCATGTTTATCCCCTGTTTATCCCCTGTTTATCCCATGTTTATCCCATGTTTATCCCATGTTCATCCCATGTTCATCCCATGTTCATCCCATGTTTATACACTGTTCATCCCATGTTCATCCCCTGTTTATCCCATGTTTATACACTGTTTATCCCCTGTTTATACACTGTTCATCCCATGTTTATCCCCTGTTTATCCCCTGTTTATACACTGTTCATCCCATGTTCATCCCATGTTTATCCCCTGTTTATCCCCTGTTTATACACTGTTCATCCCATGTTTTTCCCCTGTTTATCCCCTGTTTATACACTGTTCATCCCATGTTTATCCCCTGTTTATTCCCTATTTATCCCCTGTTTATGCCCTGTTTATCCCCTGTTTATCCCCTGTTTATCCCCTGTTTATACACTGTTCATCCCATGTTTATCCCCTGTTCATCCCCTGTTTATACAATGTTCATCCCATGTTTATCCCCTGTTTATCCCCTGTTTATACACTGTTCATCCCATGTTTATCCCCTGTTTATCCCCTGTTTATCCCCTGTTTATACACTGTTCATCCCATGTTTATCCCCTGTTTATCCCCTGTTTATACACTGTTCATCCCATGTTCATCCCATGTTTATACCCTGTTTATCCCCTGTTTATACACTGTTCATCCCATGTTTATCCCCTGTTTATACACTGTTCATCCCATGTTTATCCCATGTTCATCCAATGTTCATCCCCTGTTCATCCCCTGTTTATCCCCTGTTTATCCCATGTTTATCCCATGTTTATGCCATGTTTATCCCATGTTTATCCCATGTTTATCCCATGTTTATCCCCTGTTTATCCCATGTTTATGCCATGTTTATCCCATGTTTATCCCATGTTTATCCCATGTTTATCCCATGTTTATCCCATGTTTATCCCATGTTTATCCCCTGTTTATGCCATGTTTATCCCATGTTTATCCCATGTTTGTCCCATGTGTAACTCTCTGTTTATGCCATGTTTATGCCATGTTTGTCCCATGTGTAACTCTCTGTTTATGCCATGTTTATGCCATGTTTGTCCCATGTGTAACTCTCTGTTTATGCCATGTTTATGCCATGTTTGTCCCATGTGTAACTCTCTGTTTATGCCATGTTTATGCCATGTTTGTCCCATGTGTAACTCTCTGTTTATGCCATGTTTATGCCATGTTTGTCCCATGTGTAACTCTCTGTTTATGCCATGTTTATGCCATGTTTGTCCCATGTGTAACTCTCTGTTTATGCCATGTTTATGCCATGTTTGTCCCATGTGTAACTCTCTGTTTATGCCATGTTTATCCCATGTTTGTCCCATGTGTAACTCTCTGTTTATGCCATGTTTATGCCATGTTTGTCCCATGTGTAACTCTCTGTTTATGCCAGGTTTATCCCATGTGTAACTCTCTGTTTATGCCATGTTTATGCCATGTTTGTCCCATGTGTAACTCTCTGTTTATGCCATGTTTATGCCATGTTTGTCCCATGTGTAACTCTCTGTTTATGCCATGTTTATGCCATGTTTGTCCCATGTGTAACTCTCTGTTTATCCCATGTTTATGCCATGTTTGTCCCATGTGTAACTCTCTGTTTATGCCATGTTTATCCCATGTTTATGCCATGTTTGTCCCATGTGTAATTCTCTGTTTATGCCATGTTTATGCCATGTTTGTCCCATGTGTAACTCTCTGTTTATGCCATGTTTATGCCATGTTTGTCCCATGTGTAACTCTCTGTTTATGCCATGTTTATCCCATGTTTGTCCCATGTGTAACTCTCTGTTTATGCCATGTTTATCCCATGTTTATGCCATGTTTGTCCCATGTGTAACTCTCTGTTTATCCCATGTTTATGCCATGTTTGTCCCATGTGTAACTCTCTGTTTATGCCATGTTTATCCCATGTGTAACTCTCTGTTTATGCCATGTTTATGCCATGTTTGTCCCATGTGTAACTCTCTGTTTATGCCATGTTTATCCCATGTTTGTCCCATGTTTTTCCCATGTTTATGCCATGTTTATGCCATGTTTATCTCACGTGTAACTCTCTGTTTATGCCATGTTTATCCCATGTGTAACTCTCTGTTTATGCCAGGTTTATCGCATGTTTATCCCATGTGTAACTCTCTGTTTATGCCATGTTTATGCCATGTTTATGCCATGTTTATCCCATGTTTATGCCATGTTTATCCCCTGTGTAACTCTCTGTTTATGCCATGTTTATGCCATGTTTATCCCATGTGTAACTCTCTGTTTATGCCATGTTTATGCCATGTTTATCCCATGTGTAACTCTCTGTTTATGCCATGTTTTTACCATGTTTATGCAATGTTTATCCCATGTTTATGCCATGTTTATCCCATGTCTATGCCATGTTTATCCCATGTTTATGCCATGTGTATCCCATGTGTATCCCCTGTTTATCCCATGTTTATCCCATGTTTATGCCATGTTTATCCCATGTGTAACTTTATGTTTATGCCATTTCTATCCAATGTTCATCCCATGTTTATCCCATGTTTATCCCATGTTTATCCCCTGTTTATCCCATGTTTATCCCATGTTTATCCCATGTTTATCCCATGTTTATGCCATGTTTATCCCATGTTTATGCCATGTTTATCCCATGTTTATCCCATGTTTATCCCATGTTTATCCCATGTTTATGCCATGTTTATCCCATGTGTAACTTTATGTTTATGCCATTTCTATCCAATGTTCATCCCATGTTTATCCCATGTTTATCCCATGTCTATGCCATGTTTATCCCACGTTTATCCCATGTTTATCCCATGTTTATGCCATGTGTATCCCATGTTTATCCCATGTTTATCCCATTTCTATGCCATGTTTATCCCATGTTTATCCCATCTCTATGCCATGTTTATCCCACGTTTATCCCATGTTTATCCCATGTTTATGCCATGTGTATCCCATGTTTATCCCATGTTTATCCCATGTTTATCCCATGTTTATGCCATGTTTATCCCATGTTTATCCCATGATTATCCCATGTTTATCCCATGTTTATCCCCTGTTTATCCCATGTTTATGCCATGTTTATGCCATGTTTATCCCATGTTTATCCCATGTTTATGCCATGTTTATCCCCTGTTTATAATAATAATAATAATATAATAATAATAATATATCCCATTTAGCAGACGCTTTTGTCCAAAGCGACTTACAAGTCGGCTGGGGCCACTACTTTTACATATGGGTGGCCCTAGCGGGAATCGAACCCACGACGCTTGGCGTTGCAAGCGCCATGCTCTACCGACTGAGCCACACATGTTTATTCCATGTTTATCCCATGTTTATCCCCTGTTTATCCCCTGTTTATGCCATGTTTATCCCATGTTTATCCCATATTTATCCCATTTTTATCCCATGTGTAAATCTATGTTTATGCCATGTTCATCCCATGTTTATCCCATGTTTATGCCATGTTTATCCCATGTTTATCCCATGTTTATCCCCTGTTTATAATAATAATAATAATATAATAATAATAATATATCCCATTTAGCAGACGCTTTTGTCCAAAGCGACTTACAAGTCGGCTGGGGCCACTACTTTTACATATGGGTGGCCCTAGCGGGAATCGAACCCACGACGCTTGGCGTTGCAAGCGCCATGCTCTACCGACTGAGCCACACATGTTTATTCCATGTTTATCCCATGTTTATCCCATGTTTATCCCCTGTTTATCCCATGTTTAT
Source organism: Oncorhynchus masou masou (assembly GCF_036934945.1). Classification (NCBI taxonomy): domain Eukaryota; kingdom Metazoa; phylum Chordata; class Actinopteri; order Salmoniformes; family Salmonidae; genus Oncorhynchus; species Oncorhynchus masou. The sequence continues at coordinate 26,769 of NW_027016641.1, forward strand.
CCCATGTTTATGCCATGTTTATCCCATGTTTATCCCATGTTTATCCCATGTTTATCCCCTGTTTATCCCATGTTTATGCCATGTTTATGCCATGTTTATCCCATGTTTATCCCATGTGTAACTCTATGTTTATGCCATGTTTATCCCATGTTTATCCCATGTTTATCCCATGTTTATGCCATGTTTATCCCATGTTTATCCCATGTTTATCCCATGTTTATCCCATGTTTATCCCATGTGTAACTCTATGTTTATGCCATGTTTATCCCATGTTTATGCCATATTTATCCCATGTTTATGCCATGTTTATCCCATGTTTATGCCATGTTTATCCCATGTTTATGCCATATTTATCCCATGTTTATGCCATGCTTATCCCATGTTTATCCCATGTTTATCCCATGTGTAACTCTATGTTTATGCCATGTTTATCCCATGTTTATCCCATGTTTATCCCATGTTTATGCCATGTTTATCCCATGTTTATCCCATGTTTATCCCATGTTTATCCCATGTTTATGCCATGTTTATCCCATGTTTATCCCATGTTTATCCCATGTGTAACTTTATGTTTATGCCATGTTTATCCAATGTTTATGCCATGTGTATCCCATGTTTATGCCATATTTATCCCATGTTTATGCCATGTTTATCCCATGTTTATCCCATGTGTAACTCTATGTTTATGCCATGTTTATCCCATGTTTATGCCATATTTATCCCATGTTTATGCCATGTTTATCCCATGTTTATGCCATGTTTATCCCATGTTTATGCCATATTTATCCCATGTTTATGCCATGCTTATCCCATGTTTATCCCATGTTTATCCCATGTGTAACTCTATGTTTATGCCATGTTTATCCCATGTTTATCCCATGTTTATCCCATGTTTATGCCATGTTTATCCCATGTGTAACTTTATGTTTATGCCATGTTTATCCCATGTTTATGCCATGTTTATCCCATGTTTATCCCATGTGTAACTCTATGTTTATGCCATGTTTATTCCATGTTTATGCCATGTTTATCCCATGTTTATGCCATGTTTATCCCATGTTTATCCCCTGTTTATCCCATATTTATTCCATGTGTAACTCTATGTTTATCCCCTGTTTATCCCCTGTTTATCCCATGTTTATGCCATGTTTATCCCCTGTTTATCCCATGTGTAACTCTGTTTATGCCATGTTTATTCCATGTTTATGCCATGTTTATCCCATGTTTATCCCATGTGTAAATCTGTTTATGCCATGTTTATTCCATGTTTATGCCATGTTTATCCCATGTTTATCCCATGTTTATCCCATGTCTATGCCATGTTTATCCCATGTTTATGCCATGTTTATGCCATGTTTATCCCATGTTTATGCCATGTTTATTCCATGTTTATGCCATGTTTATGTCATGTTTATCCCATGTTTATCCCCTGTTTATCCCATGTTTTTCCCATGTTTATGCCATGTTTATTCCATGTTTATGCCATGTTTATGCCATGTTTATCCCATGTTTATGCCATGTTTATGCCATGTTTATACCATGTTTATTCCATGTTTATGCCATGTTTATGCCATGTTTATCCCATGTTTATCCCATATTTATCCCATGTGTAAATCTATGTTTATGCCATGTTTATCCCATGTTTATCCCATGTTTATGCCATGTTTATCCCATGTTTATGCCATGTTTATCCCATGTTTATCCCATGTGTAACTCTGTTTATGCCATGTTTATGCCATGTGTATCCCATGTTTATCCACTGTTCATCCCATGTTTATCCCATGTTTATCCCATGTGTAACTCTATGTTTATGCCATGTTTATCCCATGTCTATGCCATGTTTATCCCATGTCTATGCCATGTTTATCCCATGTGTAACTCTATGTTTATGCCATGTTTATCCCATGTTTATGCCATGTTTATCACATGTTTATCCCATGTCTATGCCATGTTTATCCCATGTCTATGCCATGTGTATCCCATGTGTATCCCCTGTTTATCCCATTTTTATCCCATGTTTATGCCATGTTTATCCCATGTGTAACTTTATGTTTATGCCATTTCTATCCAATGTTTATGCCATGTTTATCCCATGTTTATGCCATGTTTATCCCATGTTTATCCCCTGTTTATCCCATGTTTATCCCATGTTTATGCCATGTTTATCCCATGTTTATCCCATGTTTATCCCATGTCTATGCCATGTTTATCCCACATTTATGCCATGTGTATCCCATGTGTATCCCCTGTTTATCCCATGTTTATCCCATGTTTATGCCATGTTTATCCCATGTTTATCCCATGTTTATCCCATGTTTATGCCATGTTTATCACATGTTTATCCCATGTTTATCCCATGTTTATCCCATGTTTATGCCATGTTTATCCCATGTTTATCCCATGTTTATCCCATGTTTATCCCATGTGTAACTTTATGTTTATGCCATGTTTATCCAATGTTTATGCCATGTGTATCCCATGTTTATGCCATATTTATCCCATGTTTATGCCATGTTTATCCCATGTTTATCCCATGTTTATCCCATGTGTAACTCTATGTTTATGCCATGTTTATCCCATGTTTATGCCATATTTATCCCATGTTTATGCCATGTTTATCCCATGTTTATCCCATGTTTATGCCATATTTATCCCATGTTTATGCCATGCTTATCCCATGTTTATCCCATGTTTATCCCATGTGTAACTCTATGTTTATGCCATGTTTATCCCATGTTTATCCCATGTTTATCCCATGTTTATGCCATGTTTATCCCATGTGTAACTTTATGTTTATGCCATGTTTATCCCATGTTTATGCCATGTTTATCCCATGTTTATCCCATGTGTAACTCTATGTTTATGCCATGTTTATTCCATGTTTATGCCATGTTTATCCCATGTTTATGCCATGTTTATCCCATGTTTATCCCCTGTTTATCCCATATTTATCCCATGTGTAACTCTATGTTTATCCCCTGTTTATCCCCTGTTTATCCCATGTTTATGCCATGTTTATCCCCTGTTTATCCCATGTGTAACTCTGTTTATGCCATGTTTATTCCATGTTTATGCCATGTTTATCCCATGTTTATCCCATGTGTAACTCTATGTTTATGCCATGTTTATCCCATGTTTATGCCATATTTATCCCATGTTTATGCCATGTTTATCCCATGTTTATGCCATGTTTATCCCATGTTTATGCCATATTTATCCAATGTTTATGCCATGCTTATCCCATGTTTATCCCATGTTTATCCCATGTGTAACTCTATGTTTATGCCATGTTTATCCCATGTTTATCCCATGTTTATCCCATGTTTATGCCATGTTTATCCCATGTTTATCCCATGTTTATCCCATGTTTATCCCATGTTTATGCCATGTTTATCCCATGTTTATCCCATGTTTATCCCATGTGTAACTTTATGTTTATGCCAATTTTATCCAATGTTTATGCCATGTGTATCCCATGTTTATGCCATATTTATCCCATGTTTATGCCATGTTTATCCCATGTTTATCCCATGTTTATCCCATGTGTAACTCTATGTTTATGCCATGTTTATCCCATGTTTATGCCATATTTATCCCATGTTTATGCCATGTTTATCCCATGTTTATGCCATGTTTATCCCATGTTTATGCCATATTTATCCCATGTTTATGCCATGCTTATCCCATGTTTATCCCATGTTTATCCCATGTGTAACTCTATGTTTATGCCATGTTTATCCCATGTTTATCCCATGTTTATCCCATGTTTATGCCATGTTTATCCCATGTGTAACTTTATGTTTATGCCATGTTTATCCCATGTTTATGCCATGTTTATCCCATGTTTATCCCATGTGTAACTCTATGTTTATGCCATGTTTATTCCATGTTTATGCCATGTTTATCCCATGTTTATGCCATGTTTATCCCATGTTTATCCCCTGTTTATCCCATATTTATCCCATGTGTAACTCTATGTTTATCCCCTGTTTATCCCCTGTTTATCCCATGTTTATGCCATGTTTATCCCCTGTTTATCCCATGTGTAACTCTGTTTATGCCATGTTTATTCCATGTTTATGCCATGTTTATCCCATGTTTATCCCATGTGTAACTCTGTTTATGCCATGTTTATTCCATGTTTATGCCATGTTTATCCCATGTTTATCCCATGTTTATCCCATGTCTATGCCATGTTTATCCCATGTTTATGCCATGTTTATGCCATGTTTATCCCATGTTTATGCCATGTTTATTCCATGTTTATGCCATGTTTATGTCATGTTTATCCCATGTTTATCCCCTGTTTATCCCATGTTTTTCCCATGTTTATGCCATGTTTATGCCATGTTTATGCCATGTTTATCCCATGTTTATGCCATGTTTATGCCATGTTTATGCCATGTTTATGCCATGTTTATTCCATGTTTATGCCATGTTTATGCCATGTTTATCCCATGTTTATCCCATATTTATCCCATGTGTAAATCTATGTTTATGCCATGTTTATCCCATGTTTATCCTATGTTTATGCCATGTTTATCCCATGTTTATGCCATGTTTATCCCATGTTTATCCCATGTGTAACTCTGTTTATGCCATGTTTATGCCATGTGTATCCCATGTTTATCCCCTGTTCATCCCATGTTTATCCCATGTTTATCCCATGTGTAACTCTATGTTTATGCCATGTTTATCCCATGTCTATGCCATGTTTATCCCATGTCTATGCCATGTTTATCCCATGTGTAACTCTATGTTTATGCCATGTTTATCCCATGTTTATGCCATGTTTATCACATGTTTATCCCATGTGTATCCCCTGTTTATCCCATTTTTATCCCATGTTTATGCCATGTTTATCCCATGTGTAACTTTATGTTTATGCCATTTCTATCCAATGTTTATGCCATGTTTATCCCATGTTTATGCCATGTTTATCCCATGTTTATCCCCTGTTTATCCCATGTTTATCCCATGTTTATGCCATGTTTATCCCATGTTTATCCCATGTCTATGCCATGTTTATCCCACGTTTATGCCATGTGTATCCCATGTGTATCCCCTGTTTATCCCATGTTTATCCCATGTTTATGCCATGTTTATCCCATGTTTATCCCATGTTTATCCCATGTCTATGCCATGTTTATGCCATGTTTATCCCATGTGTAACTTTATGTTTATGCCATTTCTATCCAATGTTTATGCCATGTTTATCCCATGTTTATCCCATGTTTATCCCATGTCTATGCCATGTCTATGCCATGTTTATCCCACGTTTATGCCATGTGTATCCCATGTGTATCCCCTGTTTATCCCATGTTTATCCCATGTTTATGCCATGTTTATCCCATGTTTATCCCATGTCTATGCCATGTTTATGCCATGTTTATCCCATGTGTAACTTTATGTTTATGCCATTTCTATCCAATGTTTATCCCATGTTTATCCCATGTTTATCCCATGTGTATCCCCTGTTTATCCCATGTTTATCCCATGTTTATCCCATGTTTATGCCATGTTTATCCCATGTGTAACTTTATGTTTATGCCATTTCTATCCAATGTTTATGCCATGTTTATCCCATGTTTATGCCATGTTTATCCCATGTTTATCCCCTGTTTATCCCATGTTTATCCCATGTTTATGCCATGTTTATCCCATGTGTAACTCTATGTTTATGTCATGTTTATCCCATGTGTAAATCTATGTTTATGTCATGTTTATCCCATGTGTAAATCTATGTTTATCCCCTGTTTATCCCATGTTTATCCCATGTTTATGCCATGTTTATCCCATGTTTATCCCATATTTATCCCATATTTATCCCATGTGTAAATCTATGTTTATGTCATGTTTATCCCATGTTTATCCCATGTTTATCCCATGTGAAACTCTATGTTTATGTCAAGTTTATCCCATGTTTATTCCATGTTTATGCCATGTTTATCCCATGTTTATGCCATGTTTATCCCATGTTTATCCCATGTGTAACTCTGTTTATGCCATGTTTATTCCATGTTTATGCCATGTTTATCCCATATTTATGCCATGTGTATCCCATGTTTATCCCCTGTTCATCCCATGTTTATCCCCTGTTCATCCCATGTTTATCCCATGTTTATCCCATGTGTAACTCTATGTTTATGCCATGTTTATTCCATGTGTAAATCTATGTTTATCCCATGTTTATCCCATGTTTATCCCCTGTTTATCCCATGTTTATGCCATGTTTATCCCATGTTTATCCCATGTTTATCCCATATTTATCCCATATTTATCCCATGTGTAAATCTATGTTTATGCCATGTTCATCCCATGTTTATCCCATGTTTATGCCATGTTTATGCCATGTTTATCCCATGTTTATCCCATGTTTATCCCATGTTTATGCCATGTTTATGCCATGTTTATCCCATGTTCATCCCATGTTTATCCCATGTTTATGCCATGTTTATGCCATGTTTATCCCATGTTTATCCCATGTTTATCCCATGTTTATGCCATGTTTATGCCATGTTTATCCCATGTTTATCCCATGTTTATCCCATGTTTATCCCATGTTTATCCCATGTTTATCCTATGTGTAACACTATGTTCATCACATGTTTATCCCCTGTTTATCCCATGTTATCCCATGTTTATCCCATGTTTATCCCATGTTTGTCCCATGTTTATCCCCTGTTTATCCCATGTTCATCCCATGTTCATCCCATGTTTATCCCATGTTCATCCCATGTTTATCCCATGTTCATCCCATGTTTATCCCATGTGTGACTATATGTTTTTGTCACACTGCTTTATCTTGGCCAGGTCGCATTTGAAATTTAGAACTTGCTTTCAACTGGTCTACCTGTGTCAGGCATAGGGGTATAGGTGCCAGAGAAGTCAGGCGCAGGAGAGTCAAACGGAGTGTAAAATGGAGTATTTTAATAAAGTCCACGTAACATGCTCCATAACACTAAAAGGTTCATACATAAACAAACATGGGTACGAGGACCCGACGCGCACCTATACAACAATCACACTACACTGACAATAAAACAATCTCTGACAAAGACATGAGGGGAAACAGAGGGTTAAATACACAACAGGTAATGAATGGGATTGAAAACAGGTGTGTGGGAAGACAAGACAAAACCAATGGAAAATTAAAAATGGATCAATGATGGCTAGAAGACCGGTGACGTCGAACTCCGAGCACCGCCCGAACAAGGAGAGGCAACGACTTCGGCAGAAGTCGTGACAACCTGGTTAAAAAAATAAAAGAATACATTTGTTTAACTTCTTGAAGCTATGGGGGCGCTATTTCATTATTGGATAAAAAAACGTGCCCGTTTTAAGCGCAATATTTTGTCACAAAAAGATGCTCGACTCTGTATATAATTGACAGCTTTGGAAAGAACACACTCTGACGTTACCAAAACTGCAAAGATATTATCTGTGAGTGCCACAGAACTGATGGTACAGGCGAAACCAAGATTAAAATTTTGATGAACATTTTTGAAGCGCTGTTTTCCAATGTCTCCTTATATGGCTGTGAATGCGACAGGAATGAGCCCACAATTTCTGCCGTTTCCCCAAGGTGTCTGCAGCATTGTGACGTATTTGTAGGCATATCATTGGAACAGACCTGCAGTTGTTGTAGGTTTCTGTTTTGGACGACAACTTGTCTGAGCACAGAACATCTCAGTGCAGAAGTTAGTAGAACATAACAAAGTGGTACCACACTATCCTCTATTGTAGAACTTAGCAGAACAGAACAGAGTGGTACCACACTACCCTCTAGAGTAGGGCTTAATAGAACAGAACAGAGTGGTACCACACTGTCCTGTAGAGTAGAACTTAGTAGAACAGAACTCAACAGAGTGGTACAACACTGCCCTCTAGAGTAGAACTTAGTAGAACACAACAAAGTGGTACCACACTGTGCTTTAGAGTAGAACATAGCAGAACACATTACAGTGGTACCACACTACCATGTATAACTTAGTAGAACAGAACACAACAGAGTGGCAGCACACTGCCCTCTAGAGTAGAACTTAGTAGAATCAAATCAAATCAAATTTTATTTGTCACATACACATGGTTAGCAAATGTTAATGTAGCGAAATGCTTGTGCTTCCAGTTCCGACAATGCAGTAATAACCGACAAGTAATCTAACTAACAATTCCAAAACTAATATCTTACACTGTGTATAAGGGGATAAAGAATATGTACATAAAGATATGAATGAGTGATGGTGCAGAGCAGCATTGGCAAGATACAGTAGATGGTATCAAGTACAGTATATACATATGAGATGAGTATGTAAACAAAGTGGCATAGTTAAAGTGGCTAGTGATACATGTATTGCATAAGGATGCAGTAGATGATAGAGTACAGTATATACGTATACATATGAGATGAATAATGTAGGGTATGTAAACATTATATTAGGTAGCATTGTTTAAAGTGGCTAGTGATATATTTTACATCCTTTCCTATCAATTCCCATTATTGAAGTGGCTGGAGTTGAGTCAGTGTGTTGGCAGCAGGCACTCAATGTTAGTGGTTGCTGTTCAACAGTCTGATGGCCTTGAGATAGAAGCTGTTTTTCAGTCTCTCGGTCCCAGCTTTGATGCACCTGTACTGACCTCGCCTTCTGGATGATAGCGGGGTGAACAGGCAGTGGCTCGGGTGTTGTCCTTAATGATCTTTATGGCCTTCCTGTAACATCGGGTGGTGTAGGTGTCCTGGAGGGCAGGTAGTTTGCCCCCGGTGATACGTTGTGCAGACCTCACTACCCTCTGGAGAGCCTTACGGTTGTGGGCGGAGCAGTTGCCGTACCAGGCGGTGATACAGCCCGCCAGGATGCTCTCGATTGTGCATCTGTAGAAGTTTGTGAGTGTTTTTGGTGACAAGCCGAATTTCTTCAGCCTCCTGAGGTTGAAGAGGCGCTGCTACGCCTTCTTCACGATGCTGTCTGTGTGAGTGGACCAATTTAGTTTGTCTGTGATGTGTATGCCGAGGAACTTAAAACTTACTACCCTCTCCACTACTGTTCCATCGATGTGGATTGTGGGGTATTCCCTCTGCTGTTTCCTGAAGTCCACAATCATCTCCTTAGTTTTGTTGACGTTGAGTGTGAGGTTATTGTCCTGACACCACACTCCGATGGCCCTCACCTCCTCCCTGTAGGCCGTCTCGTCGTTGTTGGTAATCAAGCCTACCACTGTTGTGTCAGAACAGACTGGTACCACACTGCCCTCTACAGTAGAACTTAGCAGAACAGAACAGAGTTGTACCACACTGCCCTCTAGGGTAGAACTTAGTTCAACAGAACAAAGTGGTACCACACTGCCCTCTATACTATAACTTAGTAGAACAGAACAGAGTGGTACCACACTATCCTCTAGAGTTTAAATTAGTATAACAGAACAGAGTGGAACCGCACTGCCCTCTCGAGTAGATCTTAGTAGAATAGAACAGAGTGGATCCACACTGCCCTCTTTAGCATGACATAGTATAACAAAACAGAACAGAGTGGTACAACACTATCCTCTAGAGTAGAACTTAGTACAATAGAACAGAGTGGTACCACACTGCCCTCCAGAGTAGAATTTAGTATAAAAGAACAGAGTGGTACCACACTGCCCTCTAGAGTAGAACCTAGTATAACAGAACAGAGCGGAACCACCCTCACTCTCGAGTAGATCTTAGTAGAATGGAACAGCGTGGTACCACACTGCCCTCTAGAGTAGAATTTAGTAGAACAGAACAGAGTGGTACCACACTGCCCTCTCGAGTAGATCTTAGTAGAATGGAACAGAGTGGTACCACACTGCCCTCTAGAGTAGAATTTAGTAGAACAGAACAGAGTGGTACCACACTGCCCTCTCGAGTAGATCTTAGTAGAATGGAACAGAGTGGTACCACACTGCCCTCTAGAGTAGAATTTAGTAGAACAGAGTGGTACCACACTGCCCTCTCGAGTAGATCTTAGTAGAATGGAACAGAGTGGTACCACACTGCCCTCTAGAGTAGAATTTAGTAGAACAGAACAGAGTGGTACCACACTGTCCTTTAGAGTAGAACATAGCAGAACACATCAAAGTGGTACCACACTGCCCTCTAGCGTAGAATTTAGTAGAACAGAACAGAGTGGTACCACATTGCCCTCTCGAGTAGATCTTAGTAGAATGGAACAGAGTGGTACCACACTGCCCTCTAGAGTAGAATTTAGTAGAACAGAACAGAGTGGTACCACACTGTCCTTTAGAGTAGAACATAGCAGAACACATCAAAGTGGTACCACACTGCCCTCTAGCGTAGAACTTAGCAGAACAGAACAGAGTGGTATCACACTATCCTCTATTGTAGAACATAGCAGAACAGAACACAACAGAGTGGTTACACACTATCATGTAGACTATAACTTAGTAGAACAGAACACAACAGAGTGGTACCACACTGCCCTCTAGAGTATAACTTAGTAGAACTTAATAGAACAGAACATAGTGGTACCACACTGCCCTCTAGAGTAGAACTTAGTAGAACACAACAGCATGGTACCACACTATCCTCTAGAGTAGAACTTAGTATAACAGAACAGAGTGGAACCACACTGCCCTCTAGAGTAGAATTTAGTAGAACAGAACAGAGTGGTACCACACTGCCCTCTCGAGTAGATCTTAGTAGAATGGAACAGAGTGGTACCACACTGCCCTCTAGAGTAGAATTTAGTAGAACAGAACAGAGTGGTACCACACTGTCCTTTAGAGTAGAACATAGCAGAACACATCAAAGTGGTACCACACTGCCCTCTAGCGTAGAACTTAGCAGAACAGAACAGAGTGGTACCACACTGTCCTCTATTGTAGAACATAGCAGAACAGAACACAACAGAGTGGTTACACACTACCATGTAGAGTATAACTTAGTAGAACAGAACATAGTGGTATCACACTGCCCTCTAGAGTAGAACTTAGTAGAACAGAAAAGAGTGGTACCACACTATCCTCTAGAGTAGAACTTAGTACAACAGAACAGAGTGGTACAACACTGCCCTCTAGAGTAGAACTTAGAAGAAGAGCACAGAGTTGTACCACACTGCCATCCAAAATATAACTTAGTAGAACAGAACAGAGTGGTACTACACTGCCCTATAGAGTAGATCTTAGTAGAATGGAACAGAGTGGTACCACACTGCCCTCTAGAGTAGAATTTAGTAGAACAGAACAGAGTGGAACCACACTGCTCTCTGAGTCAAACTTAGTCGAACAGAACAGAGTGGTACACACAGCCCTCTAGAGTAGAACTTAGTAGAACAGAACAGAGTGGTACCACACTATCCTCTATTGTGGAACATAGGAGAACAGAACACAACAGAGTGGTTCCACACTACCATGTAGAGTATAACTTATTAGAACTTAATAGAACAGAACATAGTGGTACCACACTATCCTCTAGAGTAGAACTAACCAGAACTTAATAGAACAGAACAGAGTGGTACCACGCTATCCTCTAGAGTAGAACTTAGTAGAACAGGACAGAGTGCTACCACACTGTCCTTTAGAGTAGAACATAGCAGAACACATCACAGTGGTACCACACTGCCCTCTAGCGTAGAACTTAGCAGAAAATAACAGAGTTGTACCACACTGCCCTCTACAGTAGAGCTTAGTAGAACAGAACAGAGTGGTACCACACTATCCTCTATTGTAGAACATAGCAGAACAGAACACAACAGAGTGGTTCCACACTACCATGTAGAGTATAACTTAGTAGAACAGAACACAACAGAGTGGTACCACACTGCCCTCTAGAGTAGAACTTAGTAGAACTTAATATAACAGAACATAGTGGTACCACACTGCCCTCTACAGTAGAACTTAGCAGAACAGAACAGAGTGGAACCACACTACCCTCTATAGTAGAACTTAGTAGAACAGAAAAGGGTGGTACCACACTATCCTCTAGAGTAGAACTCAGTACCACAGAACGGAGTGGTAACACACTGCCCTCTAGAGTAGAACTTAGAAGAACAGCACAGAGTTGTACCACACTGCCATCTAGAGTAGAACTTAGTACAACAGAACAGAGTGGTTCTACACTACCCTCTATAGTAGAACTTAGTAGAACAGAACAGAGTGGTACCACACTATCCTCTAGAGTAGAACTTAGTATAACTGATCAGAGTGGTACCACACTGCCCTCTAGAGTCAAATTTAGTAGAACAGAACAGAGTGGTACCACACTGCCCTCTAGAGTAGAACTTAGTAGAACAGAACAGAGTGGTACCACACTATCCTCTAGAGTTTAACTTAGTAGAAGAGAACACAACAGAGTGGTACCACACTGCCCTCCAGAGTAGAATTTAGTACAACAGAACAGAGTGGTACCACACTGCCCTCTAGAGAAGAACTTAGTAGAACACAACAGCATGGTACCACACTATCCTCTAGAGTAGAACTTAGTATAACAGAACAGAGTGGATCCACACTGCCCTCTAGAGTAGATCTTAGTAGAACAGAACAGAGTGGTACCACACTGCCCTCTAGAGTAGAACTTAGAAGAACAGAACAGAGTGGTACCACACTGACCTCTAGAGCAGAACTTTGTAGAACACAACAGCATGGTACCACTATCCTCTAGAGTAGAATTTAGTAGAACAGAACAAAGTGGTACCACACTGCCCTCCAGAGTAGAATTTAGTAGAACAGAACAGGGTGGTACCACACTGCTCTCTGAGTAGAACTTAGTAGAACAGAACAGAGTGGTACCACACTGCCCTGTAGAGTAGAATTTAGTAGAACAGAAGAGTGTGGATCCACACTGCCCTCTATTGCATGACGTAGTATAACAAAACAGAACAGAGTGGTACCACACTATCCTCTAGAGTAGAACTTAGTAGAACAGAACAGAACCACACTATCCTCTGGAGTAGAACTTAGTATGACAGAACAGAGTGGTACCACACTGCCCTCCAGAGTATAACTTAGTATTACAGAACATAGTGGATCCACATTGCCCTCTAGAGTAAATCTTAGTAGAACAGAACAGAGTGGTACCACACTGCCCTGTAGAGTAGAACTTAGTAGAGCAGAACAGAGTGGTACCACACTGCCCCCTAGAGTAGAATTTAGCAGAACAGAACAGAGTGGATCCACACTGCCCTCCAGCCCTGAAACACATCCATAACAAGGACAGATACTCAGGGACACAAAAGAGAAGACTTCTTGGATGGGTGATGGATAATCTTATTTCTTGGCCCAGACACAGGGAAGTGTTGGGTATTAGTCTCACAGACCTGCTTAAGGAAGGTAGGAAGGAAGGAAGGAAGGAAGGAAAGAAGGAAAGAAGGAAGGAAGGAAGGAAGGAAATAAGGAAAGAGAAAGAGAGAGAGAGAGAGAGATTGACTCTGTAAAATCTGGACCCCTACAAATCAGCTGGGCTAGACAATTCAACCTCTCTTTCGTATCGTCTCAGATCCCCAAGGATTGGAAAGCTGCCGCGGTCATCCCCCTCTTCAAAGGGTGAGACTCTCTAGACCCAAACTGTTATCGACCTACATCTATCCTGCCCTGAATTTCAAGAGATTTTGAAAGCCAAGATAACAAACAGATCACTGACCATTTCGAATCCCACTGTACCTTTTCTCTATGGTGGTGCCACAGGGTTCAATTCTCGGGCCGACTCTTTTCTCTGTATATATCAATGATGTAGCTCTTGCTGCTGGTGATTCTCTGATCCACCTCTACGCAGACTACACCATTCTGTACACTTCTGGCCCTTCTTTGGACACTGTGCTTTCTAACCTCCAGACGAACTTCAATGCCATACAACTCTCCTTCCATGGCCTCCAACTGCTTTTAAATTCAAGTCAAACTAAATGCATGCTCTTCAACTGATTGCTGCGCTCACCGCCTGCCCGACTACTGTGGACGGTTCTGACGTAGAATATCTGGACAACTACAAATACCTAGGTGTCTGGTTAGACTGTAAACTCTCCTTCCAGACGCACGTCAAGCATCTCCAATCCAAAATGAAATCTAGGATCTGCTTCTTATTGCGCAACAAGGCATCCTTCACTCATACCGCCAAACATACCCTCGTAAAACTGACTATACTACCGATCCTTGACTTCGGCGATGTCAATTACAAAATAGCCTCAAACATTCTACTCAGCAAACTGGATGCATTCTATCACAGGGCCATCCTTTTTGTCACCAAAGCCCCATATACTACCCACCACTGCGACCTGTATGCTGTTGTTGGCTGGCCCAACCTACATATTTGTCGCCAAACCCACTGGCTCCAGGTCATCAATAAGTCTAATCTTGGTATAGCCCCACCTTATCTCAGCTCACTGGTCACCATAGCAACACCCACCCGTAGCACGCACTCCAGAAGGTATATTTCACTGGTCATCCCCAAAGCCAACACTTCCTTTGGCTGCCTTTCCTTACAGTTCTCTGCTATCAATGACTGGAATAAATTTTAAAAAATCGCTGAAGTTGGAGACATATCTCCCTCACTAACTTTAAGCATCAGCTGTCAGAGCAGCTTACCGATCACCGTACCTGAATACAACCAATCTGTAAATAGCACACCCAACTACCTCATCCCCATGTTGTTACTTACCCTCTTGCCCTTTTTCACCCCTGCATCTCTACTAGCACATCATCATCTGCACATCAATCACTCCAGGATTATTGCTAAATTGTAATTATTTCAACTCTATTGCCAATTTATTGCCTTAACCGGCCTACTCTTCTACATTTGGACAAACTGTATACAGACTTTTCTATTGTGTTATTGACCGTATGCTTATTTATGTGTAACTGTGTTGTTGTTTGTGTCGTACTGCTTTGCTTTATCTTGGCCAGGTCACAGTTGTAAATGAGAAGTTGTTCTCAACTGGCCTACCTGGTTAAATAAAGGTGAAATAAATAATACATTAAAAGAAAAGGTGTCAGGATAAGCTTTCTGTAGCAGCAGGCCTCGGGATTGGCTTTCTGTAGCAGCAGGCCTCGGTATTGGCTTTCTGTAGCAGCAGGCCACGAGATTGGCTTTCTGTAGCAGCAGGCCTCGGGATTGGCTTTCTGTAGCAGCAGGCCTCGGGATTGGCTTTCTGTAGCAGCAGGCCTCGGTATTGGCTTTCTGTAGCAGCAGGCCTCGAGATTGGCTTTCTGTAGCAGCAGGCCTCGGTATTGGCTTTCTGTAGCAGCAGGCCACGAGATTGGCTTTCTGTAGCAGCAGGCCAGGAGATTGGCTTTCTGTAGCAGCAGGCCTCGGGATTGGCTTTCTGTAGCAGCAGGCCTCGGGATTGTCTTTCTGTAGCAGCAGGCCTCGAGATTGGCTTTCTGTAGCAGCAGGCCTCGGGATTGGCTTTCTGTAGCAGCAGGCCTCGAGATTGGCTTTCTGTAGCAGCAGGCCTCGGGATTGGCTTTCTGTAGCTGCAGGCCTCGAGATTGGCTTTCTGTAGCTGCAGGCCTCGAGATTGGCTTTCTGTAGCAGCAGGCCTCGAGATTGGCTTTCTGTAGCAGCAGGCCTCGGGATTGGCTTTCTGTAGCTGCAGGCCTCGGAATTGGCTTTCTGTAGCAGCAGGCCTCGGGATTGGCTTTCTGTAGCAGCAGGCCTCGAGATTGGCTTTCTGTAGCAGCAGGCCTCGGGATTGGCTTTCTGTAGCAACACGCCTCGAGATTGGCTTTCTGTAGCTGCAGGCCTCGAGATTGGCTTTCTGTAGCTGCAGGCCTCGAGATTGGCTTTCTGTAGCAGCAGGCCTCTGGATTGGCTTTCTGTAGCAGCAGGCCTCGGGATTGGCTTTCTGTAGCAGCAGGCCTCGGGATTGGCTTTCTGTAGCAGCAGGCCTCTGGATTGGCTTTCTGTAGCAGCAGGCCTCGGGATTGGCTTTCTGTAGCTGCAGGCCTCGAGATTGGCTTTCTGTAGCAGCAGGCCTCGGGATTGGCTTTCTGTAGCAGCAGGCCTCGAGATTGGCTTTCTGTAGCAGCAGGCCTCGGGATTGGCTTTCTGTAGCAGCAGGCCTCGAGATTGGCTTTCTGTAGCAGCAGGCCTCGGGATTGGCTTTCTGTAGCAGCAGGCCTCAAGATTGGCTTTCTGTAGCTGCAGGCCTCGAGATTGGCCTTCTGTAGCAGCAGGTAGAGAAAATCTCAAAGAAGAATGATGGGGGAAAGTTGGAAAATACGTTTTTGCGGTGTCAAAGGCTTGATATTGTAAGTCAAATACATTTTTTTGTGAGAAATGTTTACTCTTGGTTTCCAGATTCAACGCTGTCAAAGAACAGCTGTGTATATTGAGTGATGATTCACGACAGGCAGACTGTCAAATAACAGCTGTGGATATTGAATGATGATACACAATAGGCAGACTGTCAAAGAATAGCTGTCATGAATCCCGCTGAAGGTGGTTCCCCCTCCTGTTCGGGCGGCGCTCGGCGGTAGTCGTCGCCGGTCTACTAGCTGCCACCGATCCACTTTTCTGTTTCAGTTCGTTTTGTCTGATTAGTTTCACCTGTTTCTTGTTTGGGTTTTGATTTGGGTTATTTAAACCAGGTATGCCCGCCTGCTTTTGTGCGGGCTTGTTTTTCTGTTCGTGTGTTTGTGTGTATACTCGTTGACTATTTTCTCCGGACCGTTTGGTCCTGGTTTTGGGCTGGTTAAGGTGATGAGCCTTAGTGATTGGCGTTGCTTGTTGTTCTGGATTAAAAGATCACGATTGAACTGCCTCTGCTCTCTGCACCCGACTCCTCCACCAACTACTCCTAGAAGCCGTGGCAATAGCTGTTATTTAGTGATGATTCACAACAACTTTCATCACATGAATGATCCCATTCCTGAGTAGCACCTTATCAAGAAGAAAATATTACATTTTCTTTATTAAATAAATATTTACAAAAATGACCTCAAATATCAGGCATCTTTAATAATATACAGTACCAGTCAAAAGTACCAGTCAAAAGTTTGGACACACCTACTCATTCAAGGGTTTTTCTTAATTTTGACTATTTCTACATTCTAGATGAAAAATAAATAAAGACATCAAAACTATGAAATAACACATATGGAATCATGTAGTAACCGAAAAAGTGAAACATATTTGAGATTCTTCAAAGTAGCCCCCCTTTGCCTTAATGACAGCTTTGTACACTCTTGGCATTCTCTAAACCCGTTTCATGAGGAATGCTTTTCCAACAGTCTTGAAGGAGTTCCCACATATGCTGAGCACTTGTTGGCTACTTTTCCTCCAGTCTGCGATCCAACTCATCCCAAACCATTTCAATTGGGTTGAGGTCGGGTGATTGTAGAGGCCAGGACATCTGATGCAGCACTTCATAATTCTCCTTCTTGGTCAAATAGCCCTTACACAGCCTGGAGATGTGCTGGGTCATTGTCCTGTTGAAAAACAAGTGATAATCCCACTAAGCGCAAACCAGATGGGGTGGCATATTGATGCAGAATGCTGTGGTAGTCATAATGGTGAAGTGTGCCTTGAATTGTAAATAAATCACTGACAGTGTCACCAGCAAAGCACCCCCACACCACCACACCTCTTTCTCCTTCCAACCAAACATGCAGAGATCATCCATTCACCTGCTCTTCGTCTCACAAAGACACTGTGATTGGAACCAAAAATCTCATCACATGGACCGATTTCCAGCGTTCTATTTTCCAAGTGTGCCTTGAACACCTCCTCCTACTCTAATGTCCATTGCTTGTGTTTCTTGGCCAAAGCAAGTCTCTTCTTATTATTGGTGTCCTTTAGTAGTAGTTTCTTTGCAGCAATTCGACCATGAAGGCCTGATTCACACAGTCTCCTCTGAACAGTTGATATGGAGATGTTTCTGTTACTTGAACTCTGTGAAGCATTTATTTGGCCTGCCATTTCTGAGGCTGGTAACTCTAATGAACGTATCCTCTGCAGCAGAGGTAACTCTGGGTCTTCCTTTCCTGTGGTGGTCCTCATGAGAGACAGGTAACTCTAATGAACTTATCCTCTGCAGCAGAG
This sequence comes from Oncorhynchus masou masou, assembly GCF_036934945.1. NCBI lineage: Eukaryota > Metazoa > Chordata > Actinopteri > Salmoniformes > Salmonidae > Oncorhynchus > Oncorhynchus masou. The sequence goes on from NW_027016641.1 coordinate 44,779, forward strand.
GTAACTCTGAGTCCTCCTTTCCTGTGGTGGTCCTCATGAGAGACAGGTAACTCTAATGAACTTATCCTCTGCAGCAGAGGTAACTCTGGGTCTTCCTTTCCTGGGGCGGTCCTCATGAGGGACAGGTAACTCTAATGAACGTATCCTCTGCAGTAGAGGTAACTCTGGGTCTTCCTTTCCTGTGACGGTCCTCATGAGAGACAGGTAACTCTAATGAACTTATCCTCTGCAGCAGAGGTTGCTCTGGGTCTTCCTTTCCTGTGGCGGTCCTCATGAGAGCCAGTTTCATCATAGAGCTTGATGGTTTTTGCGTCTACTTGAAGAAACGTTCAAAGTTCTTGAAATGGTCAGTATTGACTGACCTTAATGTCAAAGTAATGATGGACTGTTATTTGTCTTTGCTTATTTGAGCTGTTCTTGCCATAATATGGACTTTGTCTTTTACCAAATAGGGCTATCTTCTGTATACTCCCCCTACCTAGTCACAACACAACTGATTGGCTCAAACGCATTGAGAAGGAAAGAAATTCCACTAATTAACTGTTAACGAGGTACCCTTGTTAATTGAAATGCATGCCAGGTGACTCCCTCACGCCCTATTTGGTAAAAGACCATCTGTCTACCACCCCTACCTTTCACAACACAACTGATTGGCTCAAATGCATTAACTTCTCTAGGGTAGGGGGCAGCATTCGGAATTTTGGATGAAAAGCATGCCCAAATTAAACGGCCTGCTACTCGGGCCCAGAAAATATGAAATGCATATAACTAGTAGATCTGGATAGAGAACACTCTAAAGTTTCCAAAACTGTTAAAATAGTGTCTGTGAGTATAACATCACTGATTTAGCAGGTGAAAACCTGAGAAATTCCATTCAGGAAGTAGTTTTTATTTTGGTTTTGTAGTTTTCTATTCAATGCCATTACAGTATCCATTGACTTAGGACTCTGTTTGCAGTTCCTATGCCTTCCACTAGATGTCAACAGTCTTTAGAAATCGTTTCAGGCTTGTATTCTTATAAATGAGGAAGTAAGACCAGTCTGAACGATTGGACCCTACTGTGTCGCAGAGCTTTTTCATGCTCATGTGCATTTCTTGTTTACCTTTTATATTGATAACGTTATTGTCCGGTTGAAATATTATAGATCATTTAGGCTAAAATACAACCTGAGGATTGAATATAAACATCCTTTGTTTCTATGAACTTTTTTTTTGTCCGATTTTTTTTGTCTGCGTTTGAGCCTGTGGATTACTGAAGAAAACGCACAAACTAAACGGAGGTTTTTGGTTATAAAGAGACTTCATCGAACAAAAGGAACATTTATTGAGTAAATTAATGTCTTCTGATTGCCACGATATAAAGATCATCAATGATAAGGGATTAATTGTATCTCTATTCCTGAGTTGTGTAACGCTTCTGCTTGGCTGGTCACTGTTTGTAATAATTTATCGACTGGGCTATGTTCTGGGCTAGGTATGCTTTCGCCGAAAAGCATTTTATAAATATGACACTGTGGTTGGTTTAACAAGAAGTTAATCTTTAAAGCTATGTAAAATATGTTTTATAATGAGCATTTCTGTATTTGAATTTGACGCTCTGCAACCTCACTAGATGTTGGCCAGATGGGACGCTAGTCCCACATACCAGAGAGAGGTTAAGAAAGAAAGAAAGAAATTACACAAATGCACTTTTAACAAGGCACACCTGTTAATTAAAATGCATTCCAGGTCACTACCTCATGATGCTGGTTGAGAGAAGGCCAAGAGTGTCAAAAGCTATTATCAAGGCAAAGGGTGGCTACTTTGAAGAATCTCAAAAATAAAATATATTTTGGATTTTTTTAACACTTTTTTTAGTTAAACTATATTTGTTATTTCATAGTTTTGATGTCTTCACTATTATTCTACAATGTAGAAAAGAGTAAAGCTAAATAAAAACTCTGGAATGAGTAGTGTGTCCAAACTCTGGACTGTATATTAATTTACTCTGGCAAATATGACCTCAAATAAGAAGTTTATTTTATAATATGCATTACTTTGGCAAGAAACTCACATTATAAAACAAAATCTTTCTGTCTGCAGTGGCACCTTATTCCCTATTTAGTGCACTAATTACCAGAGCCCTATCAAAACTAATGCAATATAGTGCATAGGGTGCCATTTGGTATGTATGCTATGTCACCCAGTTTGACTGACTCACTTAGTCACTTCCTGTTGAAAAGAAGGAAGGAAAGTACCAGAACTGGGACATGGAATTGGCCTCACAAAAGATCATCTATGAACTGAGGGTTTGATCATGAATAAAATGTATATCAACTGTGGGATTTATAAATTATACATCCCCGCCCCCACATTTAATATTTTATTAAATGCTATGTCGGGAGGAAAAGGATCGTTCATTTTGTGGTTGACGTTAACCTGTGGAGAAATTATTCTCCGTCATCTTCAATTAGTCTTTGATGTATCGTCTTCATACGGGATCAAGCAGTAAAATGAACACGTTCCACAGGCAGACCTTATCGTCTGATATGACGAGTCCACAGTGCCACTCAGTCACAGAACCACAGCGTTCTAGAATACCAATAACCTCCAAGTCCATGTTCACTTAATAATAAGGAATTCCCCTTGACAACGCCCACAAATTGTGGAAAACCAACATTCTTTCCTATTGGCTCCCAGTGTCAAAGAGACAACTTTGTCGTAGATTTGTTTTCATCCAGAAATAACATGCTGCAAAGCTGCTATGTTGTTCAATGTACATGTAACCAGGTCAGAAATCCCAACCTCAGTTCGTAATGGTAGAGAAATAGAGCCTGCGGGAAGAGCCCCATGGCTTCAGGCTATTCGGGAGATTGGGGAGATTAGGGGACCCGTTGTTCAAGTAGTCTACACCATGTTTGTGAAAAAATCACAGGACATTTAACTTGTTAATGTGGTCCGTTTGTAACTACACTCATTATCTGTATAGTCCATTTGTTCATGTTGTTGGTCTTGGTTAGCTTAATGTTTCAGTCAGTAGCTAGCTAGCACTCACTGGTGTTTGCTACTGTTGACTAACCCCATTCTTTACACATTTGTGCAACCACGGCATTCAAACGAGGGTGCAATGAAAACTAATGGGACTGAAGTGACTGTATTGGCATCAAAATGTGGGGTGTAAACTACGTTTCTATTCAAGCGATGATTGACATGGTAATGGCCCGATAGGAGAAAAGTTTACAAAACAGACCCCCTCTGACACGTTAAATTGTGATGTAACATACAACATAAAGCAACTCCTTCTGTGTCACGCATAGCGCTTCTCTCACAGATAAGAAAACAAGACAGGGACAGGGTAAGGTGGGATACCTTGTACACCTGAATGCATTCATTCTATGCATCATCACTGCTAGCCATCATCACTGCTAGCCGCCACAGCCACTGTATTCTTCTGAAGATAACTTTAGTGCCTAAAAAACCTGATTCAAATTCGACACAAACCTTCATGTAGGAATGACACATTATATAAACTTATAAACTTATTAAACTTATAAACTTATAAACTCTTTATAGTGTTTTTATTTATTTGATACGTTGGACAAATAAGGTGAAAAAAGCTGTTTTGCTTCCTCCACCCTCCATTTAAATAAAGACCCGACGTAACCGAGGTAACCTCATTGCAGAGGAATGAAGATCTCGTCATTGATTTGGCTGGAAAGGGAAGAAATTGTGCGGTTGACCTGGAAGTATTACGTTTTTGTGATGCTAAAATAAGGTCAATTGTACGTTACAGCGCGATGTACAGAAGTGGCCATAAGGGAAGCCAACAATATTATGTTCCTCTAAGTAGTGAGTAAACTTTGTGTTGAAAAGTCCTCTTTTAGACATGTTGTACTTTTCTTTAAATGTAGTTTTGTGACTAAAAGCAGACAACAAAAAATATTTGCTGCGAGCCACTGGGGTAACCTACGTGACCATAGGTTGTTTTCACCACCGGTTGCAACTCTGATGATCTTAACGTTTAAAAATACCTAAAGTTGTATTACAAAAGTAGTTTGAAATGTTTTGGCAAAGTTTACAGATGACTTTTGAGATTTTTTGTAGTGACGCAAATTGGAGTTATATTTTGATTGTTCAAACGAGCCAAATAAATGGACATTTTGGATATATATGGACGGAATTAATCGAACAAAAGGACCATTTCTGATTTTTATGGGACATATTGGAGTGCCAACAAAAGAAGCTCGTTAAAGGGATGTTTTATATTTTATTTCTGCGTTTTGTGTTGCGCCTGCAGGGTTGAAATATGAAATATTCTACTCTCTTTGTTTACTGTTGTGCTTTCATCAGATAATAGCATCTTATGCTTTCGCCGAAAAGCCTTTTTGAAATTTGACATGTTGGCTGGATTCACAATGAGTGTAGTATAATTTGGTATCTTACATACAGTATATGATTTAATTAAAGTTTGATTTTGATAGTATTTTATTTGAATTTGGCGCTCTACATTTTTCCTGACTATTGGCCAAGTGGGACGCAAGCATCCTGCCTATCCTAGAGAGGTTTTAATAATCAATCAAATTGACAATCTGTATTTGAATAAAAATTCAATACAGGAAGACAACAAACTCACGCTACTTTTCAAGTCCTCTCTCAAAAAGTACACTTCAAATGACACTCATTCAAGATGGCCGCACTGCTTCATTACACAAAGGAATAACCTCAAACAATTTCTAAAGACTGGTGGCATCCAGTGGAAGCAGTATGAACTACGAACAAGTCCCTTAGAAATCTAGTTTCCCACTGAAATCCCATTGAATATAAAATCAAATCAAATGTATTTATAAAGCCCTTCGTACATCAGCTGATGTCACAAAGTGCTGTACAGAAACCCAGCCTAAAACCCCAAACAGCAAGCAATGCAGGTGTAGAAGCACGGTGGCTAGGAAAAACTCCCTAGAAAGGCCAAACCCTAGAAAGAAACCTAGAGAGGAACCAGGCTATGTGGGGTGGCCAGTCCTCTTCTGGCTGTGCCGGGTGGAGATTATAACAGAACATGGCCAAGATGTTCAAATGTCCATAAATCACCAGCATGGTCCAACAATAATAAGGCAGAACAGTTGAAACTGGAGCAGCAGCACGGCCAGGTGGACTAGGGACAGCAAGGAGTCATCATGTCAGGTAGTCCTGGGGCATGGTCCTGGGGCTCAGGTCCTCCGAGAGAGAGAAAGAGAGAGAGAAGGAGAGAATTAGAGAGAACACACTTAAATTCACACAGGACACTGAATAGGACAGGAGAAGTACTCCAGATATAACAAACTGACCCTAGCCCCCCGACACATAAACTACTGCAGCATAAATACTGAAGGCTGAGACAGGAGGGGTCAGGAGACACTGTGGCACACCCCCGTACAGGGCCAAACAGGAAGGATATAACCCCACCCACTTTGCCAAAGCACAGCCCCCACACCACTAGAGGGATATCTTCAACCACCAACTTACCATCCTGAGACAAGGCCGAGTATAGCCCACAAAGATCTTCGCCACAGCACAACCCAAGGGGGGGGGGGCGCCAACCCAGACAGGAAGATCACATCAGTGACTCAACCCACTCAAGTGACGCACCCCTACCAGGGACGGTATGAAATAGCCCCAGTAAGCCAGTGACTCAGCCCCTGTAACAGGGTTAGAGGCAGAGAATCCCAGTGGAAAGAGGGGAACCGGCCAGGCAGAGACAGCAAGGGCGGTTTGTTGCTCCAGAACCTTTCCGTTCACCTTCCCACTCCTGGGCCAGACTACAGATAGGTAAGAGCAAGCCCATGTAATGCTTTGTAGGTTAGCAGTAAAACCTTGAAATCAGCCCTTGCCTTGACAGGAAGCCAGTGTAGGGAGGCTAGCACTGGAGTAATATGATCACATTTTGGGGTTCTAGTCAGGATTTTAGCAGCCGTGTTTAGCACTAACTGAAGTTGATTTAGTGCTTTATCCGGGTAGCCAGAAAGTAGAGCATTGCAGTAGACAGTGACCTCAACAAAAAACAAATCTGAATGACTTGTCCTCGGGGTTCGCCTGCTACATAAGTTCTGTTATACTCACAGACATGATTCACAGTTTTAGAGTGTTTTCTATCCAAATCTACTAAAAAATATGCATATCTTATATTCTGGGGATGAGGAGCAGGAAGTTGATATTGGGCACGCTATTTATCCAAAAGTGAAAATGCTGCCCCCTATCCTGAAGTTTTTGAGTTAACACATGAACCCTTCCACCTGTGTGCCTGTATATCTGTTTGCCAGACGTTTGAAGGTTATACACAGGCACAGACAATGTTGAAGTAACAAAAGTTTGTTAAAACGAACGGGCAGTCAAAGGTACAGGATGGCAGGAGACAAAGGGCTGTGAGACATGGGTTTATCTCTGGACACATGAAAGGGAGAATGTAGAGGAAGGGTGCAGGGAAACAGAAGACGAACAGCAGATGGGAAACGGGCCAATAAGTTTGAGAGTTTGCGGGATTCCACCCTGAGCTGCAGATCCGAGACGATACCGGGAGCCGAGGTCCGGTGGCAATCCGCTTGTCGTCGACACCTGGAGGTGGTCTTGAGGAGGGCTGACAAACATCTGGATCTCCTCTTCCTGCTCAGGGAAGAGCGGGGGCTGATACCCCAGGGAACACTCAAAAGGAGATAGAGCAGGGAAGGGTTTTGTGGGTGTATTCGACCCACACCAGCTGCTTGCTCCAGGTGGTGGGGTTGGCGGAGACCAGGCAGCACAGAGTAGTCTTCAGATCCTGGTTGGCTCGCTCTGACTGGCCAATGGACTGGGGGTGGAATCTGGAGGACAGGCTGGCCAACGACCCAATGAGGGTGCAGAACGCCTTCCAGAACCGAGACAAGAACGGACGACCCCGTTCGAAGACCATGTCCACCGGTAGTCCATGGTTCTGGAAGACATGCTGCACCATAAGCTGGACCGTCTTCTTGGCAGAAGGTCGTTTGGCGAGAGGAATGAAGAGGGCAGCTTTGGAAAACCGATCCACCACAGTCAGGAGAGGTAAGGAGGGGAGAGGAACCGTGTCTGTCTGTCTGTCTGACTGTCTGTCTGTTTGTTTGTCTGCCTGTCTGTCTGTCTGTCTGTCTGTCTGTCTGTTTGTTTGTCTGCCTGTCTGTCTGTCTGTCTGTCTGTTTACATGTTTGTCTGCCTGTCTGTCTGTCTGTCTGTCTGTCTGTCTGTCTGTCTGTCTGTCTGTCTGTCTGTCTGTTTACATGTTTGTCTGCCTGTCTGTCTGTTTACATGTTTGTCTGCCTGTCTGCCTGTCTGTTTGTTTGTCTGCCTGTCTGTCTGTCTGTCTGTCTGTCTGTCTGTCTGTCTGTCTGTTTGTTTGTCTGCCTGTCTGTCTGTCTGTCTGTCTATCTGTCTGTCTGTCTGTTTACATGTTTGTCTGCCTGTCTGTCTGTTTACATGTTTGTCTGCCTGTCTGCCTGTCTGTTTGTTTGTCTGCCTGCCTGTCTGTCTGTCTGTCTGTCTGTCTGTCTGTCTGTCTGTCTGTCTGTCTGTCTGTTTGTTTGTCTGCCTGTCTGTCTGTCTGTCTGTTTACATGTTTGTCTGCCTGTCTGCCTGTCTGTTTGTCTGTCTGTCTGTCTGTCTGTCTGTCTGTCTGTCTGTCTGTCTGTCTGTTTGTTTGTCTGCCTGTCTGTCTGTCTGTCTGTTTACATGTTTGTCTGCCTGTCTGTCTGCCTGTCTGTCTACCTGTCTGCCTGTCTGTCTACCTGTCTGTCTACCTGTCTGCCTGTCGGTTTGTCTGTCTCGCTAAGCACGTAACCTGTTCTGATGTCTGTCACCAGCAACAGAGGAGGTGGAAGAAGGGGAGAGGTAAGGAGTGGAGAGGTAAGGAGGGGAGAGGTAAAGGAGGAGAGGTAAGGAGGGGAGAAGGTAAGGGGGAGAGGTAAGGAGGTGAGAAGGTAAGGGGGGAGAGGTAAAGGGGGAGAGGTAAGGAGGGGAGGAGGGGAGAGGTAAAGGGGGAGAGGTAAGGAGGGAGAGGTAAGGAGGGGAGAGGTAAAGGGGAGAGGTAAGGAGGGGGAGAAGGTAAGGGGGAGAGGTAAAGGGGGAGAGGTAAGGAGGGGAGGAGGGGGAGAGGTAAAGGGGGAGAGGTAAGGAGGGGAGAGGTAAGGAGGGGAGAGGTAAGGAGGGGAGAGGTAAAGGGGGAGAGAAGGTAAAGGGGGAGAGGTAAGGAGGGGAGAGGTAAAGGGGGAGAGGTAAGGAGGGGAGAAGGTAAGGGGGGAGAGGTAAAGGGGGAGAGGTAAGGAGGGGAGGAGGGGAGAGGTAAAGGGGGAGAGGTAAGGAGGGGAGAGGTAAGGAGGGGAGAGGTAAAGGGGGAGAGGTAAGGAGGGGGAGAAGGTAAGGGGGGGAGAGGTAAAGGGGGAGAGGTAAGGAGGGGAGGAGGGGAGAGGTAAGGGGGAGAGGTAAGGAGGGGAGAGGTAAAGGGGGAGAGGTAAGGAGGGGAGAAGGTAAGGGGGAGAGGTAAAGGGGGAGAGGTAAGGAGGGGGAGGAGGGGAGAGGTAAAGGGGGAGAGGTAAGGAGGGGAGGAGGGGAGAGGTAAAGGGGGAGAGGTAAGGAGGGGAGAGGTAAGGAGGGGAGAGGTAAAGGGGGAGAGGTAAGGAGGGGAGAAGTAAGGAGGTGAGAGGTAAAGGGGGAGAGGTAAGGAGTGGAGAAGTAAGGTGGGAGAGGTAAGGAGGGGAGAGGTAAGGAGGGGAGAGGTAAGGGGGAGAGGTAAGGAGTGGAGAGGTAAGGTGGGAGAGGTAAGGAGGGGAGAGGTAAGGAGTGGAGAAGTAAGGTGGGAGAGGTAAGGAGGGGGAGAGGTAAGGAGGTGAGAGGTAAAGGGGGAGAGGTAAGGAGGGGAGAAGGTAAGGGGGGGAGAGGTAAAGGGGAGAGGTAAGGAGGGGAGGAGGGGGAGAGGTAAAGGGGGGAGAGGTAAGGAGGGGAGAGGTAAGGAGTGGAGAGGTAAGGAGGGGAGAGGTAAGGAGTGGAGAAGTAAGGTGGGAGAGGTAAGGAGGGGAGAGGTAAGGAGGGGAGAGGTAAGGGGGAGAGGTAAGGAGTGGAGAGGTAAGGGAGAGAGGTAAGGAGGGGATGGGTAAGGAGGGGGAGGTAAGGGGGAGATAAGGAGCGGAGAGGTAAGGAGTGGAGAGGTAAGGAGTGGAGAGGTAAGGGTGGAGAGGTAAGGAGGGGAGAGGTAAGGAGGGGAGATGTAAGGGGGGAGAGGTAAGGAGGGGAGAGGTAAGGAGGGGAGAGGTAAAGGGGGGAGGTAAGGAGGGGATGGGTAAGGAGGGGAGGTAAGGGGGGAGGTAAGGAGGGGAGAGGTAAGGTGGGAGAGATAAGGAGGGGAGGTAAGGAGGGTAGAGGTAAGGAAAGGAGAGGTAAGTGGGAGAGGTAAGGAGTGGAGAGGTAAGGAGTGGAGAGGTAAAGGGGGAGAGGTAAGGAGGGGAGAGGTAAAGGGGGAGAGGTAAGGAGGGGAGAGGTAAGGGGGAGAGGTAAAGGGGGAGAGGTAAGGAGGGGAGGAGGGGAGAGGTAAAGGGGGAGAGGTAAGGAGGGGAGAGGTAAAGGGGGAGAGGTAAGGAGTGGAGAGGTAAGGAGTGGAGAGGTAAAGGGGGAGAGGTAAGGAGGGGAGAGGTAAGGGGGGAGAGGTAAGGAGGGGAGAAGGTAAGGGGGAGAGGTAAAGGGGGAGAGGTAAGGAGGGGAGGAGGGGAGAGGTAAAGGGGGAGAGGTAAGGAGGGGAGAAGGTAAGGGGGGAGAGGTAAAGGGGGAGAGGTAAGGAGGGGAGAGGTAAGGGGGGAGAGGTAAAGGGGGAGAGGTAAGGAGGGGAGAGGTAAGGGGGGAGAGATAAGGAGGGGAGATGTAAAGTGGGAGAGGTAAGGAGGGGAGAAGGTAAGGGGGAGAGGTAAGGAGGGAAGAGGTAAGGGGGGGTAAGGAGGGGAAAGGTAAGGAGGGGAGAAGTAAGGAGGGGGAGAGGTAAGGGGGGGGGGGGGGGGGGTAATGAGGGGAGAGGTAAGGGGGAGAGGTAAAGGGGGAGAGGTAAGGAGGGAAGAGGTAAGGTGTGGAGGGGTAAGGAGGGGAGAGGTAAGGGGGGAGAGGTAAGGAGGGGAGAGGTAAGGAGGGGAGAGGTAAAGGGGGAGAGGTAAGGAGGGGATGGGTAAGGAGGGGAGAGGTAAGGGGGAGAGGTAAGGAGTTGAGAGGTAAGGGGGAGAGGTAAGGGAGAGAGGTAACGAGGGGAGATGTAAGGAGGGGGAGAGGTAAGGGGGAGAGGTAAGGAGTGGAGAGGTAAGGGGGAGAGGTAAGGAGGGGATGGGTAAGGAGGGGAGGTAAGGAGGGGAGAGGTAAGGAGTGGAGAGATAAGGAGGGGAGAGGTAAGGGGGAGAGGTAAGGAGGGGAGAGGTAAGGGGGAGAGGTAAGGAGGGGAGGTAAGGAGGGGGAGAGGTAAGGGGGAGAGGGAAGGAGGGGATGGGTAAGGAGGGGAGGTAAGGGGGGAAGGTAAGGAGGGGAGAGGTAAGGAGGGGAGAGGTAAGCAGTGGAGAGGTAAGGGGGGAGGTAAGGAGGGGATAGGTAAGGAGGGGAGAGGTAAGGAGTGGAGAGGTAAGGGGGAGAGGTAAGGAGTGGAGAGGTAAGGGGGGAGATGTAAGGAGGGGATGGGTAAGGAGGGGAGGTAAGGGGGGAGGTAAGGAGCGGAGAGGTAAGGAGCGGAGAGGTAAGGAGTGGAGAGGTAAGGGGGAGAGGTAAGGAGGGGAGGTAAGGAGGGGAGAGGTAAGGAGGGGATATGTAAGGGGGGAGAGGTAAGGAGGGGAGAGGTAAGGAGTGGAGAGGTAAGGGGGAGAGGTAAGAGGGGATGGGTAAGGAGGGGGAGGTAAGGGGGGAGAGGTAAGGAGGGGAGGTAAGGAGGGGAGAGGTAATGAGGGGATATGTAAGGGGGAGAGGTAATGAGGGGAGAGGTAAGGAGTGGAGAGGTAAGGGGGAGAGGTAAGGAGGGGATGGGTAAGGAGGGGATGGGTAAGGGGGAGAGGTAAGGAGTGGAGAGGTAAGGGGGGAGAGGTAAGGGGGAAGAGGTAAGGGGGAGAGGTAAGGGGGAGAGGTAAGGGGGAAGAGGTAAGGGGGGGTAAGGAGGGGAGAGGTAAGGAGGGGAGAAGTAAGGAGGGGAGAGGTAAGGGGGGTAAGGGGGGTAATGAGGGGAGAGGTAAAGTGGGAGAGGTAAGGAGGGGAGAGGTAAAGGGGGAGAGGTAAGGAGGGAAGAGGTGAGGGGGGGTAAGGAGGGGAGAGGTAAGGAGGGGAGAAGTAAGGAGGGGAGAGGTAAGGAGTGGAGAGGTAAGGAGGAGAGGTAAGGAGTTGAGAGGTAAGGGGGAGAGGTAAGGGGGAGAGGTAACGAGGGGAGAGGTAAGGAGGGGAGAGGTAAGGGGGAGAGGTAAGGAGTGGAGAGGTAAGGGGGAGAGGTAAGGAGGGGATGGGTAAGGAGGGGGAGGTAAGGAGGGGAGAGGTAAGGAGTGGAGAGGTAAGGGGGAGAGGTAAGGGGGGAAGAGGTAAGGGGGGGGTAAGGAGGGGAGAGGTAAGGAGGGGAGAAGTAAGGAGGGGAGAGGTAAGGGGGGGGTAAGGGGGGGGGTAATGAGGGGAGAAGTAAAGTGGGAGAGTAAGGAGGAGGGGAGAGGTAAAGGGGGAGAGGTAAGGAGGGAAGAGGTAAGGGGGGGTAAGGAGGGGAGAGGTAAGGAGGGGAGAAGTAAGGAGGGGAGAGGTAAGGGGGGTAAGGGGGGGTAATGAGGGGAGAGGTAAGGAGGGGATGGGTAAGGAGGGGATGGGTAAGGGGGGAGAGGTAAGGGGGGAGAGGTGAGGAGTGGAGAGGTAAGGAGGGGAGGTAAGGGGGGAGGTAAGGAGGGGAGAGGTAAGTAGGGGAGGTAAGGGGGGGAGGTAAGGAGGGGAGAGGTAAGGAGGGGAGGTAAGGGGGAGAGGTAAGGAGTGGAGAGGTAAGGGGGAGAGGTAAGGTGGGGAGAGATAAGGAGGGGAGAGGTAAGGGGGAGAGGTATGGAGTGGAGAGGTAAGGGTGAGAGGTAAGGAGGGGAGAGGTAAGGAGGGGAGAGGTAAGGAGGGGAGAGGTAAGAGGGGAGAGGTAAGGAGGGGATGGGTAAGGAGGGGAGGTAAGGGGGGAGGTAAGGAGGGGAGAGGTAAGGAGTGGAGAGGTAAGGAGGGGAGATGTAAGGAGTGGAGAGGTAAGGGGGAGAGGTAAGGAGGGGAGGTAAGGAGGGGAGAGGTAAGGAGGGGAGAGGTAAGGGGGAGAGGTAAGGAGGGGAGAGGTAAGGAGGGGAGAGGTAAGGGGGAGAGGAAAGGAGTGGAGAGGTAAGGGGGAGAGGTAAGGAGGGGATGGGTAAGGAGGGGAGGTAAGGGGGGAGGTAAGGAGGGGAGAGGTAAGGAGTGGAGAGGTAAGGAGGGGAGAGGTAAGGAGTGGAGAGGTAAGGGGGGAGAGGTAAGGAGTGGATGGGTAAGGAGGGGAGGTAAGGTGGGAGAGATATGGAGGGGAGGTAAGGAGGGTAGAGGTAATGAGGGGAGAGGTAAGGAGGGGAGAGGTAAGGAGGGGAGAGGTAAGGAGGGAGAGGTAAAGGGGGAGAGGTAAGGAGGGGAAAAGGTAAGGGGGGAGAGGTAAAAGGGGGAGAGGTAAGGAGGGAGAGAGGGGGGGGTAAGGAGGGGAGAGGTAAGGAGGGGAGAGGTAAGGGGGGTAATGAGGGGAGAGGGGAGAGGGAGGAGGGGAGAGGTAAAGGGGGAGAGGTAAGGAGGGGAGAGGTAAAGGGGGAGAGGTAAGGAGTGGAGAAGTAAGGAGGGGAGAGGTAAGGGGGGAGGTAAGGGGGAGTAATGAGGGGAGAGGTAAGGAGGGGAGGTAAGGGGGGAGAGGTAAGGAGGGGATGGGTAAGGAGGGGATGGGTAAGGAGGGAGACGTAAGGAGTGGAGAGGTAAGGGGGGAGAGGTAAGGGGGGAGGTAAGGAGGGGAGAGGTAAGGAGGGGAGGTAAGGGGGGTAGGTAAGGAGGGGAGAGGTAAGTAGGGGAGGTAAGGGGGGGAGGTAAGGAGGGGAGAGGTAAGGAGGGGAGAGGTAAGGAGGGGATGGGTAAGGAGGGGAGAGGTAAGGAGTGGGGAGGTAAGGGGGGAGAGGTAAGGGGGGAGAGGTAAGGGGGAGGTAAGGAGTGGAGAGGTAAGGAGTGGAGAGGTAAGGAGGGGAGAGGTAAGGAGTGGAGAGGTAAGGAGTGGAGAGGTAAGGAGGGGATGGGTAAGGAGGGGAGTGGTAAGGAGGGGAGAGGTAAGGGGGGAGAGGTAAGGGGGGAGAGGTAAGGAGGGGGGAGGTAAGGGGGAGAGGTAAGGGGGGAGAGGTAAGGGGGAGGTAAGGAGTGGAGAGGTAAGGAGTGGAGAGGTAAGGAGGGGATGGGTAAGGAGGGGAGAGGTAAGGAGGTGAGAGGTAAGGAGGGGAGAGGTAAGGAGGGGAGAGATAAGGAGGGGAGAGATAAGGAGGGGAGAGGTAAGGAGGGGAGAGGTAAGGAGGTGTCACCTGCATCAGGACTGATAAGGATCCATTACACAGGCAGCACAGAGCACCTGGCCTGACTCATATCTTATTGACAGCTATAGGAGGATGGACAGAGGGAGAGAAATAGAATTGTCTGAGAAAATGTGAGGTGGAAAGTGTAACACGATTGGGACGACCAATCTCACAGTTTTCAATCAAAAGAGAGACAGAGACAGACAGACAGACAGACAGAGAGAGAGGGAGAGAGAGACAGACAGACAGACAGACAGACAGAGACAGAGATTGAGAGACAGACAGACAGACAGACAGACAGACAGACAGACAGACAGACAGACAGACAGACAGACAGACAGACAGACAGAGAGAGACAGAGAGACAGACAGACAGAGAGAGACAGAGAGATTGAGAGACAGACAGACAGACAGACAGACAGACAGACAGACACAGACAGACAGACAGACAGACAGACAGACAGACAGACAGACAGACAGACAGACAGACAGACAGACAGACAGACAGACAGACAGACAGAGAGACAGAGAGACAGACAGACAGAGAGAGACAGAGAGATTGAGAGACAGACAGACAGACAGACAGACAGACAGACAGACAGACAGAGAGAGACAGAGAGATTGAGAGACAGACAGACAGACAGACATACAGACAGACATACAGACAGACAGACAGACAGACAGACAGACAGACAGACAGAAACATTCATAGTTCTGAATCTTCCATGTTGACGGCAGCAATATCATTCTAATTCACAGTGCCTTTGGATGGTATCTGCCGTTTGGAGCTGTCGTGCGTCTCAAACTGAATTGGCTGATTTCCATATACAGTATCTACTACACTGTGGTCATAAGCTGTAACAGGTTGGGCTGCCTGTATCCACCCATCCTTTACAGTGGCCAAAATCGGGGCCTTTTCACACGAAATGAAACACTTTACCCTTTGTGCCAATAATAAGTTAATGACAACACTGTGGAGTGCACGGGTGGCTTGCCAAACCACTCGGCAACAGTGTGAAGCCGCCATCTGCTGTGGGATTGTAATTAGTTATTAAAACGTCCTGCGAACCAAGACTAGCCAGCTTCCCGCATGCCCTCCATTATCAAACAACCTCCTGGACACGTGTGCTGTAATTTCACCTCTGTCTGCACAGACGAAACGAAGCCAGAAATATGATGTGCTTCCAAACGGCTGTGTTTTATTTTGTAATGTGTTTATTTGGCATGTTTTAACGTGATGAGTGTCATTATCCTTTTAGTGCAAAAACCCAAATTAAATGTTTAATGAAGTGACTAAAATAAACCCGTTGAATTGTTTTATAAGGTTGAGTTTTTCAGATTGGTGAAGTGACATGTGACACCCACAGCGTGCAAAAATTACCCTAAAAAAAAATTTAATACCTCACATCTGTTTATCTACAATGGCTGTTCAATACAGTTCCATCCATCTAGTGTGGCTGTTCAATACTGTTCAATACCGTTTCATCCAAATCAAATCCAAATCAAATTTTATTTGTCACATACACATGGTTAGCAGATGTTAATGCGAGTGTAGCGAAATGCTTGTGCTTCTAGTTCCGACAATGCAGTAATAACCAACAAGTAATCTAACTAACAATTCCTAAACTACTGTCTTATACACAGTGTAAGGGGATAAAGAATATGTACATAAGGATATATGAATGAGTGATGGTACAGAGCAGCATAGGCAAGATACAGTAGATGGTATCGAGTACAGTATATACATATGAGATGAGTATGTAAACAAAGTGGCATAGTTAAAGTGGCTAGTGATACATGTATTACATAAGGATGCAGTCGATGATATAGAGTACAGTATATACGTATGCATATGAGATGAATAATGTAGGGTATGTAAACATTATATTAGGTAGCATTGTTTAAAGTGGCTAGTGATATATTTTACATAATTTCCCACCAATTCCCATTATTAAAGTGGCTGGAGTTGAGTCAGCGTGTTGGCAGCAGCCACTCAATGTTAGTGGTTGCTGTTTAACAGTCTGATGGCCTTGAGATAGAAGCTGTTTTTCAGTCTCTCGGTCCCAGCTTTGATGCACCTGTACTGACCTCGCCTTCTGGATGATAGCGGGGTGAACAGGCAGTGGCTCGGGTGGGTGTTGTCCTTGGTGATCTTTATGTCCTTCCTGTAACATCGGGTGGTGTAGGTGTCCTGGAGGGCAGGTAGTTTGCCTCCGGTGATGCGTTGTGCAGACCTCACTACCCTCTGGAGAGCCTTACGGTTGTGGGCGGAGCAGTTGCCGTACCAGGCGGTGATACAGCCCGCCAGGATGCTCTCGATTGTGCATCTGTAGAAGTTTGTGAGTGCTTTTGGTTAAAAGCAAAATTTCTTCAGCCTCCTGAGGTTGAAGAGGCACTGCTGCACCTTCTTCACGATGCTGTCTGTGTGAGTGGACCAATTCAGTTTGTCTGTGATGTGTATGCCGAGGAACTTAAAACTTACTACCCTCTCCACTACTGTTCCATCGATGTGGATAGGGGGGTGTTCCCTCTGCTGTTTCCTGAAGTCCACAATCATCTCCTTAGTTTTGTTCACGTTGAGTGTGAGGTTATTTTCCTGACACCACACTCCAAGGGCCTTCACCTCCTCCCTGTAGGCCGTCTCGTCGTTGTTGGTAATGAAGCCTACCACTGTTGTGTCGTCAGCAAACTTGATGATTGAGTTGGAGGCGTGCGTGGCCACGCAGTCGTGGGTGAACAGGGAGTACAGGGCCCCAGTATTGAGGATCAACGGGGTGGAGATGTTGTTGCCTACCCTCACGACCTGGGGGCAGGAAGTCCAGTACCCAGTTGCACAGTGAATTGGAGTGGGTCTAGGGTGTCAGGTAGGGTGGAGGTGATATGGTCCTTGACTAGTCTCTCAAAGCACTTCATGATGACGGAAGTGAGTGCTACGGGGCGGTAGTCGTTTAGCTCAGTTACCTTAGCTTTCTTGGGAACAGGAACAATGGTGGCCCTCTTGTAGCATGAGGGAACAGCAGACTGGGATAGGGATTGATTGAATATGTCCGTAAACACACCAGCCAGCTGGTCTGCGCATGCTCTGAGGGCGCGGCTGGGGATGCCGTCTGGGCCTGCAGCCTTGCGAGGGTTAACACGTTTAAATGTTTTACTCACCTCGGCTGCAGTGAAGGAGAGACCGCATGTTTTGGTTGCAGGCCGTGTCAGTGGCACTGTATTGTCCTCAAAGCGGGCAAAAAAGTTATTTAGTCTGCCTGGGAGCAAGACATCCTGGTCCGTGACTGGGCTGGATTTCTTCCTGTAGTCCGTGATTGACTATAGACCCTGCCACATATCTCTTGTGTCTGAGCTGTTGAATTGAGATTCTACTTTGTCTCTATACTGACGCTTAGCTTGTTTGATAGCCTTGCGGAGGGAATAGCTGCACTGTTTGTATTCGGTCATGTTACCAGTCACCTTGCCCTGATTAAAAGCAGTGGTTCGTGCTTTCAGTTCCATGTGAATGCTGCCATCAATCCACGGTTTCTGTTTAGGGAATGTTTTAATCGTTGCTTTGGGAACGACATCTTCAACGCACGTTCTAATGAACTCGCACACCGAATCAGCATATTCGTCAATGTTGTTGTCTGACGCAATACAAAACATATCCCAGTCCACGTGATGGAAGCAGTCTTGGAGTGTGGAATCAGCTTGGTCGGACCAGCGTTAGACAGACCTCAGCGTGGGAGCTTCTTGTTTCAGTTTCTGTCTATAGGCAGGAATCAGCTAAATGGAGTCGTGGTCAGCTTTTCCGAAAGGAGGGCGGGGCAGGGCCTTATATGCGCCGCGGAAGTTAGAATAACAATGATCCAAGGTTTTGCCAGCCCTGGTTGCGCAATCGATATGCTGATACAATTTAGGGAGTCTTGTTTTCAGATTAGCCTTGTTAAAATCCCCAGCTACAATGAATGCAGCCTCAGGATATGTGGTTTCCAGTTTGCAACGAGTCAAATAAAGTTCGTTCAGAGCCATCGATGTGTCTGCTTGGGGGGGAATATATACGGCTGTGATTATAATCGAAGAGAATTCTCTTGGTAGATAATGCGGTCGACATTTGATTGTGAGGAATTCTAAATCAGGAGAATAGAAGGATTTCAGTTCCTGTATGTTTCTATGATCACACCACGTCTCGTTAGCAATAAGGCATGCGCCCCGCCCCTCCTCTTACCAGAAAGGTGTTTGTTTCTGTCGGCGCGATACGTGGAGAAACCCGTTGGCTGCACCGCCTCTGATAGCGTCTCTCCAGTGAGCCATGTTTCCGTGAAGCACAGAACGTTACAGTCTCTGATGTCCCTCTGGAATGCTACCCTTGCTCGGATTTCATCAACCTTGTTGTCAAGAGACTGGACATTTGCGAGAAGAATGCTAGGGAGTGGTGCACAATGTGCCCGTCTCTGGAGTCTGACCAGAAGACCGCCTCGTTTCCCTCTTTTACGGAGTCGTTTTTTTGGGTCGCCGGCTGGGATCCATTCCGTTGTCCTGGTTGAAAGGCAGAACACAGGATCCGCTTCGCGAAAGTCATATTCTTGGTCGTACTGATTGTGAGTTGACGCTGATCTTATATTCAGTAGTTCTTCTCGACTGTATGTAAAGAAACCTAAGATGACCTGGGGTACCAATGTAATAAATAATGCGTAAAAAAAACAAAAAACTGCATAGATTCCTAGGAACGCGAAGCGAAGCGGCCATCTCTGTCGGCGCCGGAAGTCATGGATGGAATGGTGTGTGTGGATGTTCAATACTGTTCAATACCGTTCCATCCATCTAGTGTTGCTGTTCAATACCGTTCCATCCATCTCGTGTGGCTGTTCAATACTGCTCAATACCGTTCCATCCATCTAGTGTTGCTGTTCAATACTGTTCAATACCGTTCCATCCATCTAGTGTTGCTGCTCGATACTGTTCAATACCGTTCCATCCATCTAGTGTTGCTGTTCAATGGCTGTTCAATACCGTTCCATCCATCTAGTGTTGCTGTTCGATACCGTTCCATCCATCTAGTGTTGCTGTTCGATACCGTTCCATCCATCTAGTGTTGCTGTTCGATACCGTTCCATCCATCTAGTGTTGCTGTTCGATACCGTTCCATCCATCTAGTGTTGCTGTTCGATACCGTTCCATCCATCTAGTGTTGCTGTTCAATACCGTTCCATCCATCTAGTGTTGCTGTTCAATGACTGTTCAATACCGTCCCATCCATCTAGTGTTGCTGTTCAATACCGTTCCATCCATCTAGTGTTGCTGTTCGATACCGTTCCATCCATCTAGTGTTGCTGTTCGATACCGTCCCATCCATCTAGTGTTGCTGTTCGATACCGTCCCATCCATCTAGTGTTGCTGTTCAATACCGTCCCATCCATCTAGTGTTGCTGTTCAATACCGTCCCATCCATCTAGTGTTGCTGTTCGATACCGTCCCATCCATCTAGTGTTGCTGTTCGATACCGTTCCATCCATCTAGTGTTGCTGTTCGATACCGTCCCATCCATCTAGTGTTGCTGTTCAATACCGTCCCATCCATCTAGTGTTGCTGTTCAATACCGTCCCATCCATCTAGTGTTGCTGTTCGATACCGTTCCATCCATCTAGTGTTGCTGTTCAATACCGTCCCATCCATCTAGTGTTGCTGTTCGATACCGTTCCATCCATCTAGTGTTGCTGTTCGATACCGTTCCATCCATCTAGTGTTGCTGTTCAATACTGTTCAATACCGTTCCATCCATCTAGTGTTGCTGTTCGATACTGTTCAATACCGTTCCATCCATCTAGTGTTGCTGTTCAATGGCTGTTCAATACCGTTCCATCCATCTAGTGTTGCTGTTCGATACCGTTCCATCCATCTAGTGTTGCTGTTCGATACCGTTCCATCCATCTAGTGTTGCTGTTCGATACCGTTCCATCCATCTAGTGTTGCTGTTCAATACCGTTCCATCCATCTAGTGTTGCTGTTCAATGACTGTTCAATACCGTCCCATCCATCTAGTGTTGCTGTTCAATACCGTCCCATCCATCTAGTGTTGCTGTTCAATGACTGTTCAATACCGTCCCATCCATCTAGTGTTGCTGTTCAATACCGTCCCATCCATCTAGTGTTGCTGTTCGATACCGTCCCATCCATCTAGTGTTGCTGTTCGATACCGTCCCATCCATCTAGTGTTGCTGTTCAATACCGTCCCATCCATCTAGTGTTGCTGTTCAATACCGTTCCATCCATCTAGTGTTGCTGTTCAATACCGTCCCATCCATCTAGTGTTGCTGTTCAATACCGTTCCATCCATCTAGTGTTGCTGTTCGATACCGTTCCATCCATCTAGTGTTGCTGTTCAATACTGTTCAATACCGTTCCATCCATCTAGTGTTGCTGTTCGATACTGTTCAATACCGTTCCATCCATCTAGTGTTGCTGTTCAATGACTGTTCAATACCGTCCCATCCATCTAGTGTTGCTGTTCAATACCGTTCCATCCATCTAGTGTTGCTGTTCGATACCGTTCCATCCATCTAGTGTTGCTGTTCGATACCGTTCCATCCATCTAGTGTTGCTGTTCAATACCGTTCCATCCATCTAGTGTTGCTGTTCAATGACTGTTCAATACCGTCCCATCCATCTAGTGTTGCTGTTCAATACCGTCCCATCCATCTAGTGTTGCTGTTCAATGACTGTTCAATACCGTCCCATCCATCTAGTGTTGCTGTTCAATACCGTCCCATCCATCTAGTGTTGCTGTTCGATACCGTTCCATCCATCTAGTGTTGCTGTTCGATACCGTTCCATCCATCTAGTGTTGCTGTTCGATACCGTCCCATCCATCTAGTGTTGCTGTTCAATACCGTTCCATCCATCTAGTGTTGCTGTTCAATACCGTCCCATCCATCTAGTGTTGCTGTTCGATACCGTTCCATCCATCTAGTGTTGCTGTTCG
Source organism: Oncorhynchus masou masou (assembly GCF_036934945.1). Classification (NCBI taxonomy): domain Eukaryota; kingdom Metazoa; phylum Chordata; class Actinopteri; order Salmoniformes; family Salmonidae; genus Oncorhynchus; species Oncorhynchus masou. The sequence goes on from NW_027016641.1 coordinate 65,274, forward strand.
ATACCGTCCCATCCATCTAGTGTTGCTGTTCAATACCGTTCCATCCATCTAGTGTTGCTGTTCGATACCGTTCCATCCATCTAGTGTTGCTGTTCAATGACTGTTCAATACCGTCCCATCCATCTAGTGTTGCTGTTCGATACCGTTCCATCCATCTAGTGTTGCTGTTCGATACCGTTCCATCCATCTAGTGTTGCTGTTCGATACCGTCCCATCCATCTAGTGTTGCTGTTCAATACCATCCCATCCATCTAGTGTTGCTGTTCGATACCGTCCCATCCATCTAGTGTTGCTGTTCGATACCGTTCCATCCATCTAGTGTTGCTGTTCGATACCGTCACATCCATCTAGTGTTGCTGTTCGATAGCGTCCCATCCATCTAGTGTTGCTGTTCAATACCGTTCCATCCATCTAGTGTTGCTGTTCGATACCGTTCCATCCATCTAGTGTTGCTGTTCGATACCGTTCCATCCATCTAGTGTTGCTGTTCGATACCGTTCCATCCATCTAGTGTTGCTGTTCGATACCGTTCCATCCATCTAGTGTTGCTGTTCGATACCGTTCCATCCATCTAGTGTTGCTGTTCGATACGGATGCTGAGGGGTGGTTAGGTGTGTCCAAACTGTTGACTGTCAACATAAATGGGGGATAGGAAGGAATGCAGACAATTACATTGATGGAAGATAAGATTAAGAGAGAGAGAGAGAGAGAACCGACGAGTCACCTCCCTCATTGAGAGAGAGAGAGAACCGACCAGTCACCTCCCTCATTGAGAGAGAGAGAGAGAACCGACCAGTCACCTCCCTCATTGAGAGAGAGAGAGAACCGACCAGTCACCTCCCTCATTGAGAGAGAGAGAGAGAACCGACCAGTCACCTCCCTCATTGAGAGAGAGAGAATAGACCAGTCACCTCCCTCATTGAGAGAGAGAGAACCGACCAGTCACCTCCCTCACTAAGAGAGAGAGAACCGACCAGTCACCTCCCTCATTGAGAGAGAGAGAGAGAACCGACCAGTCACCTCCCTCACTGAGAGAGAGAGAGAGAACCGACCAGTCACCTCCCTCATTGAGAGAGAGAGAACCGACCAGTCACCTCCCTCATTGAGAGAGAGAGAGAACCGACCAGTCACCTCCCTCATTGAGAGAGAGAGAGAACCGACCAGTCACCTCCCTCATTGAGAGAGAGAGAGAACCGACCAGTCACCTCCCTCATTGAGAGAGAGAGAGAGAACCGACCAGTCACCTCCCTCATTGAGAGAGAGAGAATAGACCAGTCACCTCCCTCATTGAGAGAGAGAGAGAACCGACCAGTCACCTCCCTCACTAAGAGAGAGAGAGAGAACCGACCAGTCACCTCCCTCATTGAGAGAGAGAGAGAACCGACCAGTCACCTCCCTCACTAAGAGAGAGAGAGAGAGAGGACCGACCAGTCACCTCCCTCATTGAGAGAGAGAGAGAGAACCGACCAGTCACCTCCCTCATTGAGAGAGAGAACAGACCAGTCACCTCCCTCATTGAGAGAGAGAGAGAGAACCAACCAGTCACCTCCCTCACTAAGAGAGAGAGAGAGAGAACAGACCAGTCACCTCCCTCATTGAGAGGGAGAGAACCGACCAGTCACCTCCCTCATTGAGATAGAGAGAGAACCGACCAGTCACCTCCCTCACTAAGAGAGAGAGAGAGAGAACCAACCAGTCACCTCCCTCATTGAGAGAGAGAACAGACCAGTCACCTCCCTCATTGAGAGAGAGAGAGAGAACCGACCAGCCACCTCCCTCACTAAGAGAGAGAGAGAGAACCGACCAGTCACCTCCCTCATTGAGAGAGAGAACAGACCAGTCACCTCCCTCATTGAGAGAGAGAGAGAGAACCGACCAGTCACCTCCCTCACTAAGAGAGAGAGAGAGAACCGACCAGTCACCTCCCTCACTAAGAGAGAGAGAGAGAACCGACCAGTCACCTCCCTCACTAAGAGAGAGAGAGAGAACCGACCAGTCACCTCCCTCACTAAGAGAGAGAGAGAGAGAACCGACCAGTCACCTCCCTCACTAAGAGAGAGAGAGAGAACCGACCAGTCACTTCCCTCACTAAGAGAGAGAGAGAGAACCGACCAGTCACCTCCCTCACTAAGAGAGAGAGAGAGAGAGGACCGACCAGTCACCTCCCTCATTGAGAGAGAGAGAGAGAACCGACCAGTCACCTCCCTCATTGAGAGAGAGAACAGACCAGTCACCTCCTCATTGAGAGAGAGAGAGAGAACCAACCAGTCACCTCCCTCATTGAGAGAGAGAACAGACCAGTCACCTCCTCATTGAGAGAGAGAGAGAACCGACCAGTCACCTCCCTCATTGAGAGAGAGAGAGAGAACCGACCAGTCACCTCCCTCATTGAGAGAGAGAGAGAACCGACCAGTCACCTCCCTCATTGAGAGAGAGAGAGAGAACCGACCAGTCACCTCCCTCACTAAGAGAGAGAGAGAGAGAACCAACCAGTCACCTCCCTCATTGAGAGAGAGAACAGACCAGTCACCTCCTCATTGAGAGAGAGAGAGAGAACCAACCAGTCACCTCCCTCACTAAGAGAGAGAGAGAGAACCGACCAGTCACTTCCCTCACGAAGAGAGAGAGAGAGAATAGACCAGTCACCTCCCTCACTGAGAGAGAGAGAGAGAGAACAGACCAGTCAGCTCCCTCACTGAGAGAGAGAGAGAGAACCAACCAGTCACCTCCCTCATTGAGAGAGAGAACAGACCAGTCACCTCCCTCATTGAGAGAGAGAGAGAGAACCGACCAGCAACCTCCCTCACTAAGAGAGAGAGAGAACCGACCAGTCACCTCCCTCACTAAGAGAGAGAGAGAGAGAACCAACCAGTCACCTCCCTCATTGAGAGAGATAACCGACCAGTCACCTCCCTCATTGAGAGAGAGAGAGAGAACCGACCAGTCACCTCCCTCACTAAGAGAGAGAGAGAGAACCGACCAGTCACCTACCTCACTAAGAGAGAGAGAGAGAACCGACCAGTCACCTCCCTCACTAAGAGAGAGAGAGAGAACCGACCAGTCACCTCCCTCACTAAGAGAGAGAGAGAGAACCGACCAGTCACCTCCCTCACTAAGAGAGAGAGAGAGAGAACCGACCAGTCATCTCCCTCACTAAGAGAGAGAGAGAGAGAACCGACCAGTCACTTCCCTCACTAAGAGAGAGAGAGAGAACCGACCAGTCACCTCCCTCACTAAGAGAGAGAGAGAGAACCGACCAGTCACCTCCCTCACTAAGAGAGAGAACCGACCAGTCACCTCCCTCATTGAGAGAGAGAACCGACCAGTCACCTCCCTCACTGAGAGAGAGAGAGAGAGGACCGACCAGTCATCTCCCTCATTGAGAGAGAGAACAGACCAGTCACCTCCCTCATTGAGAGAGAGAGAGAGAACCGACCAGTCACCTCCCTCACTAAGAGAGAGAACCGACCAGTCACCTCCCTCACTAAGAGAGAGAGAGAGGACCGACCAGTCACCTCCCTCATTGAGAGAGAGAACAGACCAGTCACCTCCCTCATTGAGAGAGAGAGAGAACCGACCAGTCACCTCCCTCACTAAGAGAGAGAGAGAACCGACCAGTCACCTCCCTCACTAAGAGAGAGAGAGAGAACCAACCAGTCACCTCACTCATTGAGAGAGAGAACAGACCAGTCACCTCCCTCATTGAGAGAGAGAACAGACCAGTCACCTCCCTCATTGAGAGAGAGAGAGAGAACCAACCAGTCACCTCACTCACTAAGAGAGAGAGAGAGAACCGACCAGTCACCTCCCTCATTGAGAGAGAGAACAGACCAGTCACCTCCCTCATTGAGAGAGAGAGAGAGAACCAACCAGTCACCTCACTCACTAAGAGAGAGAGAGAGAACCGACCAGTCACTTCCCTCACTAAGAGAGAGAGAGAGAACCAACCAGTCACTTCCCTCACTAAGAGAGAGAGAGAGAGAATAGACCAGTCACCTCACTCACTGAGAGAGAGAGAGAGAACAGACCAGTCAGCTCCCTCAGTAAGAGAGAGAGAGAACAGACCAGTCAGCTCCCTCACTGAGAGAGAGAGAGAGAGAACAGACCAGTCAGCTCCCTCACTGAGAGAGAGAGAGAGAGAACAGACCAGTCAGCTCCCTCACTGAGAGAGAGAGAGAGAACAGACCAGTCAGCTCCCTCAGTAAGAAAGAGAGATAAGAGACCAGGCACCTCCCTCAGGAAGAGAGAGAGAACAGACTAGTCACCTCCCTCAGTAAGAGAGAGAGAGTGCCTCTCTACCCTCCCTTTGTCTTTCTGTCTCTCTAACCTCCCTCTGCCTCGCTACCCTCCCTCTGTCTGTCTACCCTCCCTCTGCCTCTCTACCCTCCCTCTGCCTCTCTACCCTCCCTCTGCCTCGCTACCCTCCCTCTGTCTGTCTACCCTCCCTCTGCCTCTCTACCCTCCCTCTGCATCTCTACCCTCCCTCTGTCTCTACCCTCCCTCTGCCTCTCTACCCTCCCTCTGCCTCTCTACCCTCCCTCTGCCTCGCTACCCTCCCTCTGTCTGTCTACCCTCCCTCTGCCTCTCTACCCTCCCTCTGCCTCTCTTCCCTCCCTCTGCCTCTCTACCCTCCCTCTGCCTCTCTACCCTCCCTCTGCCTCTCTACCCTCCCTCTGCCTAGCTACCCTCCCTCTGTCCCTACCCTCCCTCTGCCTCTCTACCCTCCCTCTGCCTCGCTACCCTCCCTCTGTCTGTCTACCCTCCCTCTGCCTCTCTACCCTCCCTCTGTCTCTACCCTCCCTCTGCCAATCTACCCTCCCTCTGCCTCTCTACCCTCCCTCTGTCTCTCTACCCTCCCTCTGTCTCTTCTCTCCCTCTGCCTCTCTACCCTCCCTCTGTCTCTACTCTCCCTCTGCCTCTGCCTCTCTACCCTCCCTCTGTCCGTCTGCCTCTACCCTCCCTCTCTCTCCCCTCCCTCTGTCTCTACCCACCCTCTCTCTCTACCCTCCCTCTCTCTCTACCCTCCCTCTGCCTCGCTACCCTCCCTCTGTCTGTCTACCCTCCCTCTGCCTCTCTACCCTCCCTCTGTCTCTACCCTCCCTCTGTCTCTACTCTCCCTCTGCCTCTCTACCCTCCCTCTGTCTCTACCCTCCCTCTCTCTCTACCCTCCCTCTGCCTCTCTACCCTCCCTCTGTCTCTACTCTCCCTCTGCCTCTGCCTCTCTACCCTCCCTCTGTCCGTCTGCCTCTACCCTCCCTCTCTCTCTCCCCTCCCTCTGTCTCTACCCACCTCTCTCTCTACCCTCCCTCTCTCTCTACCCTCCCTCTGTCTCTCTACCCTCCCTCTGTCTCTACTCTCCCTCTGCCTCTCTACCCTCCCTCTGTCTCTACCCTCCCTCTGTCTCTACTCTCCCTCTGCCTCTCTACCCTCCCTCTGTCTCTCTACCCTCCCTCTGTCTCTCTACCCTCCCTCTGTGCCTCTGCCTCTACCCTCCCTCTGTCTATCCCCTCCCTCTGTCTCTACCCTCCCTCTCTCTCTACCCTCCCTCTGCCTCTCTACCCGCCCTCTGTCTCTCTACCCTCCCTCTGTCTCTCTACCCTCCCTCTGTCCCTCTGCCTCTACCCTCCCTCTGTCTCTCCCCTCCCTCTGTCTCTAACCTCCCTCTCTCTCTACCCTCCCTCTGTCCCTCTGCCTCTACCCTCCCTCTGTCTCTACCCTCCCTCTGTCTCTACCCTCCCTCTGTCTCTACTCTCCCTCTGCCTCTCTACCCTTCCTCTGTCTCTCTACCCTCCCTCTGTCTCTCTACCCTCCCTCTCTGCCTCTGCCTCTACCCTCCCTCTGTCTATCCCCTCCCTCTGTCTCTACCCTCCCTCTCTCTCTACCCTCCCTCTGCCTCTCTACCCGCCCTCTGTCTCTCTACCCTCCCTCTGTCTCTCTACCCTCCCTCTGTCCCTCTGCCTCTCCCTCCCTCTGTCTCTCCCCTCCCTCTGTCTCTAACCTCCCTCTCTCTCTACCCTCCCTCTGCCTCTCTACCCTCCCTCTGTCTCTACCCTCCCTCTGTCTCTACCCTCCCTCTCTCTCTACTCTCCCTCTGTCTCTCTACCCTCCCTCTCTCTCTACCCTCCCTCTCTCTCTACCCTCCCTCTCTCTCTACCCTCCCTCTCTCTCTACCCTCCCTCTGCCTCTCTACCCTCCCTCTGTCCCTCTGCCCCTCTGCCTCTACCCTCCTCTCTCAATGTATTTCAATGCAATAGACCTTATTGACAAGGCAAGTTAAATGACTTATGTTGTCAAAGTATACATAGCAAAAATGTTGTGACCAACAGCATTTAACAATAGTAGTAGAAATGTGATTACCACTATCAGCAACAACAACAACAACAACATTAATGAGAACAACAATACATTAAAGCAATAGTAGTAGACTAGTGTCAACATGACTGAGAAGAAACATGACCTGGTAGTAGACCAGTGTCAACATGACTGAGAAGACACATGACCTGGTAGTAGACCAGTGTCAACATGACTGAGAAGACACATGACCTGGTAGTAGACCAGTGTCAACCAGACTGAGAAGACACATGACCTGGTAGTGGACCAGTGTCAACATGACTGAGAAGACACATGACCTGGTAGTGGACCAGTGTCAACATGACTGAGAAGACACATGACCTGGTAGTAGACCAGTGTCAACATGACTGAGAAGACACATGACCTGGTAGTGGACCAGTGTCAACATGACTGAGAAGACACATGACCTGGTAGTGGACCAGTGTCAACATGACTGAGAAGACACATGACCTGGTAGTAGACCAGTGTCAACATGACTGAGACACATGACCTGGTAGTGGACCAGTGTCAACATGACTGAGAAGGCACATGACCTGGTAGTAGACCAGTGTCAACATGACTGAGAAGACACATGACCTGGTAGTAGACCAGTGTCAACATGACTGAGAAGACACATGACCTGGTAGTAGACCAGTGTCAACATGACTGAGAAGACACATGACCTGGTAGTGGACCAGTGTCAACATGACTGAGAAGACACATGACCTGGCAGTAGACCAGTGTCAACATGACTGAGAAGACACATGACCTGGTAGTAGACCAGTGTCAACATGACTGAGAAGACACATGACCTGGTAGTAGACCAGTGTCAACATGACTGAGAAGACACATGACCTGGCAGTAGACCAGTGTCAACATGACTGAGAAGACACATGACCTGGTAGTAGACCAGTGTCAACATGACTGAGAAGACACATGACCTGGTAGTAGACCAGTGTCAACATGACTGAGAAGACACATGACCTGGCAGTAGACCAGTGTCAACATGACTGAGAAGACACATGACCTGGTAGTAGACCTGTGTCAACATGACTGAGAAGACACATGACCTGGCAGTAGACCAGTGTCAACATGACTGAGAAGACACATGACCTGGTAGTAGACCAGTGTCAACATGACTGAGAAGACACATGACCTGGTAGTAGACCAGTGTCAACATGACTGAGAAGACACATGACCTGGCAGTAGACCAGTGTCAACATGACTGAGAAGACACATGACCTGGTAGTAGACCTGTGTCAACATGACTGAGAAGACACATGACCTGGCAGTAGACCAGTGTCAACATGACTGAGAAGACACATGACCTGGTAGTAGACCAGTGTCAACATGACTGAGAAGACACATGACCTGGTAGTAGACCAGTGTCAACATGACTGAGAAGACACATGACCTGGCAGTAGACCAGTGTCAACATGACTGAGAAGACACATGACCTGGCAGTAGACCAGTGTCAACATGACTGAGAAGACACATGACCTGGCAGTAGACCAGTGTCAACATGACTGAGAAGACACATGACCTGGTAGTAGACCAGTGTCAACATGACTGAGAAGACCAGTGTCAACATGACTGAGAAGACACATGACCTGGCAGTAGACCAGTGTCAACATGACTGAGAAGACACATGACCTGGTAGTAGACCAGTGTCAACATGACTGAGAAGACACATGACCTGGTAGTAGACCTGTGTCAACATGACTGAGAAGACACATGACCTGGTAGTAGACCAGTGTCAACATGACTGAGAAGACACATGACCTGGTAGTAGACCTGTGTCAACATGACTGAGAAGACACATGACCTGGTAGTAGACCAGTGTCAACATGACTGAGAAGACACATGACCTGGTAGTAGACCAGTGTCAACATGACTGAGAAGACACATGACCTGGTAGTAGACCAGTGTCAACATGACTGAGAAGACACATGACCTGGTAGTAGACCAGTGTCAACATGACTGAGAAGACACATGACCTGGCAGTAGACCAGTGTCAACATGACTGAGAAGACACATGACCTGGTATGAAAGACAAAACAACACTACATGGGAAACATGTGTTAACAATGCCTAAGCAAGTGAGGTAGATAATAAACAAACGTGAAATAAACAATAAAATTAACAGTAAACATTACATTTCTCCCTCTCTCTCTCATTCTCTCTGTCTCTGTCTCTCTCTCGCGCTCTCTCTGTCTCTCTCTCTCTCTGGATCTCTCTCTCTCTCTCTGTCTCTCTCTCCATCTCTCTCTGTCTCTCTCTCTCTCTCTCTCTCTGTCTCTCTCTCCCTTTCTCTCTCTCCCTTTCTCTCTCTGTCTCTCTCTCTGTCTCTCTCTCTCTCTCTCTCTCTCTCTCTGTCTCTCTCTCTCTCTGTCTCTGTCTCTGTCTCTCTGTCTCTCTCTCTCTCTGTCTCTCTCAATTCAATTTCAATTCAAGGGGCTTTATTGGCATGGGAAACATGTGTTAACATTGCCAAAGCAAGTAAGGTAAACAATAAAAATTAACAGTAGACATCACACATACAGAAGTTTCAAAACAATAAAGACATTGAAAATGTCATATTATATATATATATACAGTGTTTTTACAAGGTACAGATTTGAAAGGACACAAGATAAAATAAATAAGCATAGATATGGGTTGTATTTACAATGGTGTTTGTTCCTCACTGGTTGCCCTTTTCTCGTGGCAACAGGTCACAAATCTTGCTGCTCTGATGGCACACTGTGGAATTTCACCCAGTAGATATGGGAGTTTTTCAAAATTGGATTTGTTTTCGAATTCTTTGTGGATCTGTGTAATCTGAGGGAAATATGTCTCTAATATGGTCATACATTGGGCAGGAGGTTAGGAAGTGCAGCTCAGTTTCCACCTCATTTTGTGGGCAGTGAGCACATAGCCTGTCTTCCCTTGAGAGCCATGTCTGCCTACGGCGGCCTTTCTCAATAGCAAGGCTATGCTCGCTGAGTCTGTACATAGTCAAAGCTTTCCTTAATTTTGGGTCAGTCACAGTGGTCAGGTATTCTGCCGCTGTGTACTCTCTGTGTAGGGCCAAATAGCATTCTAGTTTGCTCTGTTTTTTTGTTAATTCTTTCCAATGTGTCAAGTAATTATCTTTTTGTTTTCTCATGATTTGGTTGGGTCTAATTGTGCTGCTGTCATGGGGCTCTGTAGGGTGTGTTTGTGTTTGTGAACAGAGCCCCAGGACCAGCTTGCTTAGGGGACTCTTCTCCAGGTTCATCTCTATAGGTGATGGCTTTGTTGTGGAAGGTTTGGGAATCGCTTCCTTTTAGGTGGTTATAGAATTTAACAGCTCTTTTCTGGATTTTGATAATTAGTGGGTATCGGCCTAATTCTGCTCTGCATGCACTATTTGGTGTTCTACGTTGTACACGGAGGATATTTTTGCAGAATTCTGCGTGCAGAGTCTCAATTTGGTGTTTGTCCCATTTTGTAAAGTCTTGGTTGGTGAGCGGACCCCAGACCTCACAACCATAAAGGGCAATGGGCTCTATGACTGATTCAAGTATTTTTAGCCAAATCCTAATTGGTATGTTGAAATTTATGTTCCTTTTGATGGCATAGAATGCCCTTCTTGCCTTGTCTCTCAGATCGTTCACAGCTTTGTGGAAGTTACCTGTGGCGCTGATGTTTAGGCCAAGGTATGTATAGTTTTTTGTGTGCTCTAGGGCAACAGTGTCTAGATGGAATTTGTATTTGTGGTCCTGGTGACTGGACCTTTTTGGAACACCATTATTTTGGTCTTACTGAGATTTACTGTCAGGGCCCAGGTCTGACAGAATCTGTGCATAAGATCTAGGTGCTGCTGTAGGCCCTCCTTGGTTGGTGACAGAAGCACCAGATCATCAGCAAACAGCAGACATTTGACTTCAGATTCTAGTAGGGTGAGGCCGGGTGCTGCAGACTTTTCTAGTGCCCGTGCCAGTTCGTTGATATATATGTTGAAGAGGGTGGGGCTTAAGCTGCATCCCTGTCTAACCCCACGACCCTGTGTGAAGAAATTTGTGTGTTTTTTGCCAATTTTAACCGCACACTTGTTGTTTGTGTACATGGATTTTATGATGTCGTATGTTTTACCCCCAACACCACTTTCCATCAGTTTGTATAGCAGACCCTCATGCCAAATTGAGTCGAAGGCTTTTTTGAAATCAACAAAGCATGAGAAGACTTTGCCTTTGTTTTGGTTTGTTTGGTTGTCAATTAGGTGTGCAGGGTGAATACATGGTCTGTTGTACGGTAATTTGGTAAAAAGCCAATTTGACATTTGCTCAGTACATTGTTTTCATTGAGGAAGTGCACGAGTCTGCTGTTAATGATAATGCAGAGGATTTTCCCAAGGTTACTGTTGACGCATATTCCACGGTAGTTATTGGGGTCAAATTTGTCTCCATTTTTGTGGATTGGGGTGATCAGTCCTTGGTTCCAAATATTGGGGAAGATGCCAGAGCTAAGGATGATGTTAAAGAGTTTTAGTATAGCCAATTGGAATTTGTTGTCTGTATATTTGATCATTTCATTGAGGATACCATCAACACCACAGGCCTTTTTGGGTTGGAGGGTTTTATTTTGTCCTGTAACTCATTCAATGTAATTGGAGAATCCAGTGGGTTCTGGTAGTCTTTAATAGTTGATTCTAAGATCTGTATTTGATCATGTATATGTTTTTGCTCTTTATTCTTTGTTATAGAGCCAAAAAGATTGGAGAAGTGGTTTACCCATACATCTCCATTTTGGATAGATAATTCTTCGTGTTGTTGTTTGTTTAGTGTTTTCCAATTTTCCCAGAAGTGGTTAGAGTCTATGGATTCTTCAATTACATTGAGCTGATTTCTGACATGCTGTTCCTTCTTTTTCCGTAGTGTATTTCTGTATTGTTTTAGTGATTCACCATAGTGAAGGCGTAGACTCAGGTTTTCCGGGTCTCTATGTTTTTGGTTGGACAGGTTTCTCAATTTCTTTCTTAGATTTTTGCATTCTTCATCAAACCATTTGTCATTGTTGTTAATTTTCTTCGGTTTTCTATTTGAGATTTTTAGATTTGATAGGGAAGCTGAGAGGTCTAATATACTGTTAAGATTTTCTACTGCCAAGTTTACACCTTCACTATTACAGTGGAACGTTTTACCCAGGAAATTGTCTAAAAGGGATTGAATTTGTTGTTGCCTAATTGTTTTTTGGTAGGTTTCCAAACTGCATTCCTTCCATCTATAGCATTTCTCAATGTTACTCAGTTCCTTTGGCTTTGATGCCTCATGATTGAGTATTGCTCTGTTTAGGTAGACTGTGATTTTGCTGTGGTCTGATAGGGGTGTCAGTGGGCTGACTGTGAACGCTCTGAGAGCCTCTGGGTTGAGGTCAGTGATAAAGTAGTCTACAGTACTACTGCCAAGAGATGAGCTATAGGTGTACCTACCATAGGAGTCCCCTCGAAGCCTACCATTGACTATGTACATACCCAGCGTGCGACAGAGCTGCAGGAGTTGTGACCCGTTTTTGTTGGTTATGTTGTCATAGTTGTGCCTAGGGGGCATACGGGGGAGGGAATGCTGTCACCTCCAGGCAGGTGTTTGTCCCCCTGTGTGCTGAGGGTGTCAGGTTCTTGTCCGGTTCTGGCATTTAGGTCGCCACAGACTAGTACATGTCCCTGGGCCTGGAAGTGATTGATTTCCCCTCCAGGATGGAGAAGCTGTCTTCATTAAAATATGGGGATTCTAGTGGGGGATATAGGTAGCACACAGGAGGACATTTTTCTCTGTTAGAATAATTTCCTTTTGAATTTCTAGCCAAATGTAGAATGTTCCTGTTTTGATTAATTTAATGGAGTGAGTTAGGTCTGCTCTATACCAAATTAGCATACCCCCGAGTCCCTTCCCTGTTTCACACCTGGTAGTTTGGTGGATGGGACTACCAGCTCTCTGTAACCTAGAGGGCATCCAGTGGGTCTGTCTCCTCTATACCAGGTTTCTTGCAGGATGACAATGTCTGTATTACCGATTTCTTTGGTGAAGTCCGGGTTTCTGCTCTTCAGGCCAAAGGCAGATGACCTCAGGCCTTGGATATTCCAGGATGAAATAGTAAAGGCTTTTTGTTCCATAAAGTGTCCAATGTTGTTGGTTGTGGTTTGGCCTCAGGCCAGTAAGTGTGAGCAGAGTCTGCTGAGCATCTGGTACATGCCATTGGCTTGGGCGAGTGTGAGAGTGGGGGTTGGGACTGTTTGCCCGCTCACTACCTGGGCGTATGTGTGGCTTCCATGTTGAGGCCCTCTTTGCGGGGGTGGGGTGCATGGGGTGGGCAGGAGTGGCATAGGTCTGATCTGAGGGGGCCTAAATGGGGTGTGGGCATGGTTGACGTGGGGGGTGTTGATTGGTGGGGGTAGGGGTGTGGATGTGTCTGGGTGTGCGGTGGTCTGGGTGTAATTCCTCTTGGCGTGGGTCCTCTATGTGTAGGTCCGGGGGGGTCCTGCAGGTCTGGGAGGGTGTCTCGCTGGTCTGGGTGGGGTGTCTATTGATCTGTTGCTCCTGTGTGAAGTGTTGGGGATACGTTTGAGAGCGATGTCCTTTAGAGTTCGGGCAAAGATGGGCACTGCTGCCTTGTAGAGGTGGACCTGGTCATAGAGGCTGTTCAAGTCCAGGGTGGAGTGGTGGGCCAGGAAAACGTTTGGTTTTGAGGCACAGTCACGGGAAATACTTGCGTTTACCCGCTGTATTGTGGCAGGGTGGAAGTCTTTTCGTGGTAGCAGGGTGGAGATAACCACTTGTGCGTTGGGGAAAGTAGAAGAAGCCTTTTCAATCACTCCCTTCAGTGCTGTGGCCACTCTTTCCTGTTGTGCCCTCAGGTCGTTTGTGCCTGTGTGTATTATTATGTGGCTGGGTGAGCCTAGTTTGGCCTCAGACAGAAGGTCTAGGGCGCTCTGGGTGTTTGGACACCAGAGTTTAGATACACTGTGTTTGGGAAAAAGTTTTTTTTTCTTCTATATATTTCCCATTTGAGTCCATAAGTAGTACAATCTGTGTCTTGTGTTTGTCCTCAGTGGGTGTGGGGGGGTTATCAGAAGGGCTATCAGGGTGGCTGACAGGGGGGGTGCTCAGAGGGGTGAGAGCCGGCGGGCTTGGGGTTCTTCATTTGTCTGTTCTGCTGTGGTGTCGAGACTTTTGTTGGGTGCTGAGGTGGGCTGTTCTGCTTGCTCCTCTGTGGGGGTGGCCACCTCTCTAGTGGGTTGTTCTCTGTCACACGCCGTCCCCCTCAACCTCTCCTCCATCCCCCTCACCCTCTCCTCCATCCCCCTCAACCTCTCCTCCACCAGCAGTCTGATACTCTCTTCTAGTGCTCTGTTCTGCTCCTCTTTCTCCTGTTGTATTTGTCTCACCACTGTCCAAAGTGCAGATATGTCTCTGTCCACCTCCAGCTCTCCTGGTCTGGTTAAGGGGCTGTTGTTGTGCTGGGCTGTTGTCTGGGTCTGTGCTGACTGAAGTGTAATCACCTGCTGTTCCAGCTCCACCTGCCTTATCTCCAGCTGGGTGAATTTGTCCTTCATTTCAATGAGGGAGTGATAATCTGTGTTGGGGGGTTGACTCTCCGCTGGGGTTGCTCGTCTGTGGGGTTACATAGTGAAGAGGTCTGGTCTGACCCGCTCGGTGTGGGGGTATCTTTATCAAGGGAGAGCTTCTCCTGCTGGGCTAATTCTTTGATTAGGTGAAAGTCCAGCTGAAACTGTTTGGGGTTACTTTGTACCATCACTGTTCCGGACTTATAGATATTAATATTACTTGACTCAGAGTCCTCGTTATCAAGTATTCTGAGTTTCCAGCCCTCGTTAACCCCCCCTCTCTTAACAAAGGGGTAGTGTGCTAATATAGCACTGTGCCATGCCAGGGGATGGTTTGTGTGGAAGATAAGGTTGCTGATGTTCCCATTTTTGTAATAGTCAGCAAAAAGTGTCTCTTGATTTTCCATAAGGAGCTTAATTTTGTAATCTTTTCTTGACTTATCATTCTTTACATGCAAAGGGTACTGTATTTTAATTACCTCTGAACAGCGGGAGGGAGCCTCTAAGGCCTCTCCATTTGGTTGGGGTAGACTGTGTGACTCTCCTGCCATTGTTGGGCTAATGGGCTTTGACACCTCTCACTTGACACGTCAGTACTAGTTGAAGCTGTATCAAGCTTGGCAGAATTATGTTAGAATTCAGTCCTTATAAAGTAATGTTTTGTATTTTTCTTCTTGGCTTTTGGCTTTTAAAATATAGTTTCGGACTAAGCATTACTCACTCAGTTCCAGGTTGGATGGGGTTTTCCAGGTTTCTGTTGTTTTCCAGAGAATTTGCTGTATAGAGAATAAATCTTGGTAGTTGTGAACCTTCCAGGTGATTCCGTAATTCCGTCCAAAATCAGGTTGTAGGTTTTAAGTTTTGATTTGAAGTGGGGGTTATGTTGTAGAGGGTAGAATCCAGTATGTGTTCCTGACAAAAAATCCAAGTTTATCTAACTCTAAATCTATCTTTTTTAAAGAAAATGCTGAAAAATGCAGGAGCTCATCTGATCTGTGACCTCTCTCTCTCTCTCTCTATCTCTCTCTCGCGCTCTCTCTCTCAATTCAAATCAATTCAAGGGCTTTATTGGCATGGGATACATGTATTTACATTGCCAAAGCAAGTGAGGTAGATAATATACAAAAGTGAAATAAACAATAAAATTAACAGTAAACATTACACATACAGAAGTTCCAAAAGACATTACAAATGTCATATTATATATATATATATATATATATATATATATATATATATATATATATATACAGTGTTGTAACGATGTGCAAATAGTTAATGTACAAAAGGGAAAATAAATAAGCATAAATATGGGTTGTATTTACAATGGTGTTTGTTCTTCACTGGTTTCCCTTTTCTCGTGGCAACAGGTCACAAATCTTGCTGCTGTGATGGCACACTGTGGAATTTCACCCAGTAGATATGGGAGTTTATCAAAATTGGATTTGTTTTTGAATTCTTTGTGGATCTGTCTCTCTCTCTCTCTCTGTCTTGTTCCGTCTCCCTCTTTGTCTCTTGCTCTCTCTTATGCTCTATTCTCTCTCTCTCTCTCTCTCTCTCTCTCTCTCTCTCGCCATCTCTCTCTTTCTTTCCAGTCTCTCTGGCTTCCTCAGGTGGGGAATTGGCTAGGTTTCATTTGAGAGCCGTGCCCCTGTCATGCATCACAGCTGGCGTTAGAGTTTGATCAGGTTTTAGACAGGAACCTCAGCTGTGAGGCGGAGGTGACAGCAGGGTTGCTACCATCTCTAAATAACTGACAAGGGGACACCGCGTCTATATGCTGGGGGAGATATTTGTTTTTGGTTTCAGGTAAATATTGGTGTAAACAGTGATTGGACTTTCTGGTTGGAATAAGAACTGTTTAGGTGTGTGTGTGTGTGTGTGTGTGTGTGTGTGTGTGTGTGTGTGTGTGTGTGTGTGTGTGTGTGTGTGTGTGTGTGTGTGTGTGTGTGTGTGTGTGTGTGTGTGTGTGTGTGTGTGTGTGTGTGTGTGTGTGTGTGTGTGTGTGTTTGAGAGGCTCCATATTTTCACGGAGATGTTAGATAGATGTTGTTTTTTGTTTCCCCATAAAGATAACAGGTATTTCTCTCTCTCTCTCTCTCTCTCTCTCTCTCTCTCTCTCTCTCTCTCTCTCTCTCTCTCTCTCTCTCTCTCTCTCTAATGCCCAAGACAGGTCTCACGACAAACACCACCAAAACCCGGGCAAGGTTGGCATTAGTCAGAGAGGCAACAAATAGATCCTGAAGGAGCTGCAAACCACCACAGCAGAGATTGTAGTATCTGTCCATAGGACCACTTTAAACCGTACACTCCACAGAGCTGGGCTTTATGGAAGAGTGGCCAGAGAAAAACTTAAAGAAAACCATTTGCAAACACGTTTGGTTTTCGCCAAGAGGCATGAAGAAGGTACTCTGGTCATATGAGACTAAAATGTAGCTTTTTGGCCATGAAGGAAAACAATATGTCTGGTGCAAACCCAACACATCTCATCACCCCGAGAACAACACACCCACAGTGAAGCATGGCGGTGGCAGCATCATGCACTGGGGATGTTTTTCATCAGCAGGGAAACTGGTCAGATGGGGAGGTATCAGGGGGAGGAGTGGAGGGGGAGGTATCAGCTTGGAGGAGATGAGAGGGAGGTATCAGCTTGGAGGAGAGGACGGGGAGGTATCAGCTTGGAGGAGTGGAGGGGGAGGTATCAGGGGGAGGAGTGGAGGGGAGGTATCAGGGGAGGAGTGGAGGGGAGGTATCAGGGGAGGAGTGGGGGGGGAGGTATCAGGGGGAGGAGTGGAGGGGGAGGTATCAGCTTGGAGGAGTGGAGAGGGAGGTCTCAGGGGGAGGAGTGGAGGGGGAGGTATCAGCTTGGAGGAGTGGAGAGGGAGGTCTCAGGGGGAGGAGTGGAGGGGAAGGTATCAGCGTGGAGGAGAGGAGAGGGAGGTATCAGCTTGGAGGAGAGGAGAGGGAGGTATCAGCTTGGAGGAGTGGAGGGGGAGGTATCAGCTTGGAGGAGAGGAGAGGGAGGTATCAGCTTGGAGGAGAGGAGAGGGAGGTATCAGCTTGGAGGAGTGGAGGGGGAGGTATCAGGGGGAGGAGTGGAGGGGGAGGTATCAGGGGGAGGAGTGGAGGGGAGGTATCAGGGGGAGGAGTGGAGGGGGAGGTATCAGGGGGAGGAGTGGAGGGGGAGGTATCAGCTTGGAGGAGTGGAGAGGGAGGTCTCAGGGGGAGGAGTGGAGGGGGAGGTATCAGCTTGGAGGAGTGGAGAGGGAGGTCTCAGGGGGAGGAGTGGAGGGGGAGGTATCAGGGGGAGGAGTGGAGAGGGAGGTATCATCTTGGAGGAGTGGAGAGGGAGGTCTCAGGGGGAGGAGTGGAGGGGGAGGTATCAGGGGGAGGAGTGGAGGGGGAGGTATCAGCTTGGAGGAGAGGAGAGGGAGGTATCAGGGGGAGGAGTGGAGAGGGAGGTATCAGTGTAACGGCGTTCGTCTGTTGAAGGAGAAGCGGACCAAAACGCAGCGTGGTGGTTATTCATGTTCTTTAATGAAAAAAGAAACTCGACATGAAATAACTGACTATACAAAACAACAAACGGAACGTGAAAACCTATACAGCCTATCTGGTGACAACAAACACAGAGACAGGAACAATCACCCACGAAATACTCAAAGAATATGGCTGCCTAAAAATGGTTCCCAATCAGAGACAACGATAATCACCTGACTCTGATTGAGAACCGCCTCAGGCAGCAATAGACTATGCTATACACCCCCAAGACAAAACACACCACAAAAAACCCATGTCACACCCTGGACTGAGCAAATAAATGCAGACAAACACAATATACCTCGACCAGGGCGTGACAATCAGCTTGGAGGAATGGAGGGGGAGGTATCAGGGGGAGGAGTGGAGGGGGAGGTATCAGCTTGGAGGAGTGGAGGGGGAGGTATCAGAATGGAGGAGTGGAGGGGGAGATATCAGCTTGGAGGAGTGGAGAGGGAGGTATCAGCTTGGAGGAGTGGAGAGGGAGGTATCAGCTTGGAGGAGTGGAGGGGGAGGTATCAGCTTGGAGGAGTGGAGAGGGAGGTATCAGCTTGGAGGAGTGGAGGGGGAGGTATCAGGGGGAGGAGTGGAGGGGGAGGTATCAGGGGAGGAGTGGAGGGGGAGGTATCAGCTTGGAGGAGTGAAGGGGGAGGTATCAGGGGGAGGAGTGGAGGGGGAGGTATCAGGGGGAGGAGTGGAGGGGGAGGTATCAGCTTGGAGGAGTGAAGGGGGAGGTATCAGGGGGAGGAATGGAGGGGGAGGTATCAGCTTGGAGGAGTGAAGGGGGAGGTATCAGGGGAGGCTTGGAGGGGGAGGTATCAGCATGGAGAAGTGGAGGGGGAGGTATCAGGGGGAGGAGTGGAGGGGGAGGTATCAGCTTGGAGGAGTGGAGAGGGAGGTATCAGCTTGGAGGAGTGGAGGGGGAGGTATCAGGGGGAGGAGTGGAGGGGGAGCTTGGAGGAGTGGAAGGGGAGGTATCAGGGGGAGGAGTGGAGGGGGAGGTATCAGGGGGAGGAGTGGAGGGGAGGTATCAGGGGGAGGAGTGGAGGGGAGGTATCAGGGGGAGGAGTGGAGGGGGAGGTATCAGCTTGGAGGAGTGGAGAGGGAGGTCTCAGGGGGAGGAGTGGAGGGGAGGTATCAGCTTGGAGGAGTGGAGAGGGAGGTCTCAGGGGGAGGAGTGGAGGGGGAGGTATCAGGGGGAGGAGTGGAGAGGGAGGTATCATCTTGGAGGAGTGGAGAGGGAGGTCTCAGGGGGAGGAGTGGAGGGGGAGGTATCAGGGGGAGGAGTGGAGGGGGAGGTATCAGCTTGGAGGAGAGGAGAGGGAGGTATCAGGGGGAGGAGTGGAGAGGGAGGTATCAGTGTAACGGCGTTCGTCTGTTGAAGGAGAAGCGGACCAAAACGCAGCGTGGTGGTTATTCATGTTCTTTAATGAAAAAAGAAACTCGACATGAAATAACTGACTATACAAAACAACAAACGGAACGTGAAAACCTATACAGCCTATCTGGTGACAACAAACACAGAGACAGGAACAATCACCCACGAAATACTCAAAGAATATGGCTGCCTAAATATAGTTCCCAATCAGAGACAACGATAATCACCTGACTCTGATTGAGAACTGCCTCAGGCAGCAATAGACTAAGCTATACACCCCCAAGACAAAACACACCACAAAAAACCCATGTCACACCCTGGACTGAGCAAATAAATGCAGACAAACACAATATACCTCGACCAGGGCGTGACAATCAGCTTGGAGGAATGGAGGGGGAGGTATCAGGGGGAGGAGTGGAGGGGGAGGTATCAGCTTGGAGGAGTGGAGGGGGAGGTATCAGCTTGGAGGAGTGGAGAGGGAGGTATCAGCTTGGAGGAGTGGAGGGGAGGTATCAGGGGGAGGAGTGGAGGGGAGGTATCAGGGGGAGGAGTGGAGGGGGAGGTATCAGCTTGGAGGAGTGAAGGGGGAGGTATCAGGGGGAGGAGTGGAGGGGGAGGTATCAGGGGGAGGAGTGGAGGGGAGGTATCAGCTTGGAGGAGTGAAGGGGAGGTATCAGGGGGAGGAGTGGAGGGGGAGGTATCAGCTTGGAGGAGTGAAGGGGGAGGTATCAGGGGGAGGCTTGGAGGGGGAGGTATCAGCATGGAGAAGTGGAGGGGGAGGTATCAGGGGAGGAGTGGAGGGGGAGGTATCAGCTTGGAGGAGTGGAGAGGGAGGTATCAGCTTGGAGGAGTGGAGGGGGAGGTATCAGGGGGAGGAGTGGAGGGGGAGCTTGGAGGAGTGGAGGGGGAGGTATCAGGGGGAGGAGTGGAGGGGGAGGTATCAGGGGGGAGTGGAGGGGGAGGTATCAACTTGGAGGAGTGGAGAGGGAGGTATCAGGGGGAGGAGTGGAGGGGGAGGTATCAGGGGGAGGAGTGGAGAGGGAGGTATCAGTGGGAGGAGTGGAGGGGGAGGTATCAGCTTGGAGGAGTGGAGAGGGAGGTATCAGGGGGAGGAGTGGAGAGGGAGGTATCAGGGGGAGGAGTGGAGGTGGAGGTATCAGGGGGAGGAGTGGAGTGGGAAATTCTTGAGGGAAACCTGTTTCAGTCTTCCAGAGATTTGAGACTGGGATGGAGGTTCACCTTCCAGCAGAACAATGACCCTAAGCATACTACTAAGGCAACACTCGGGTGGTTTAAGGGGAAACATTGAAATGTCTTGGAATGGCCTAGTCAAAGCCCAGACCTCAATCTAATTGAGAATCTGTGGTATGACTGTGATTGCTGTACACCAGCGGAACCCATCCAACTTGAAGGAGCTGGAGCAGTTTTACCTTGAAGAATGGGCAAAAATCCCAGTGACTCGATGTGCCAAGCTTATAGAGACGTACCCAAAGAGACTTGCAGCTGTAATTGCAGCCAAAGGTGGCTCTACAAAGTATTGACTTTGGGAGGGTGAAAAGTTAAACACGCTCAAGTTTTCTGTTTATTTATTTTATTTCTTGTTTGTTTCACAATAAAACATTTTTCCCATCTTCAAAGTGGTAGTCATGTTATGTAAATCAAATGATACAACCCCCAAAAAATATATTTTAATTCCCCTCTTCAAAGGGGTTGGACACTCTTGACCCAAACTGCTACAGACCTATATCTATCCTACCCTGCCTTTCTAAGGTCTTCGAAAGCCAATTCAACAAACAGATTACCGACCATTTTGAATCTCACCATACCTTCTCTGCTATGCAATCTGGTTTCAGAGCTGGTCATGGGTGCACCTCAGCCACGCTCAAGGTCCTAAACGATATCATAACCGCCATTGTTAAGAAACATTACTGTGCAGCCGTATTCATTGATCTGGCCAAGGCTGTCGACTCTGTCAATCACCACATTCTCATCGGCAGACTCGACAGCCTTGGTTTCTCAAATGATTGCCTCGCCTGGTTCACCAACTACTTCTCTGATAGAGTTCAGTGTGTCAAATCGGAGGGTTTGCTGTCCGGAACTCTGGCAGTCTCTATGGGGGTGCCACAGGGTTCAATTCTTGGACCGACTCTCTTCTCTGTATACATCAATGATGTCGCTCTTGCTGCTGGTGATTCTCTGATCCACCTCTACGCAGACGACACCATTCTGTATACTTCTGCCCCTTCTTTGGACACTGTGTTAAAACCTCTTCAAATTCTGGGGGCAGTATTTCATTTTTGGATGAAAAAGGTTCCCGTTTTAAACAAGATATTTTGTCACGAAAAGATGCTCGACTATGCATATGATTGACAGCTTTGGAAAGAAAACACTCTGACGTTTCCAAAACTGCAAAGATATTATCTGTGAATGCCCCAGAACTAATGCTACAGGCGAAACCACGATGAAATTTCAAACAGGAAATGCCCCAGATTTTGAATGTGCTGTGTTCCAATGTCTCCTTATATGGCTGTGAATGCGCCAGGAATGAGCCTACACTTTCTGTCGTTTCCCCAAGGTGTCTGCAGTATTGTGACGTATTTGTAGGCATATCATTGGAAGATTGACCATAAGAGACTACATTTACCAGGTGTCCGCCTGGTGTTCTTCATCTAAATTATTGCGTAATCTCCAGCTGCATGCATGTTTCCATTTGGTTCAGAAGAGAAAGTCAACTGCCACGAATGATTTATCATCGATAGATATGTGAAAAACACCTTGAGGATTGATTCTAAACAACATTTGCCATGTTTCTGACGATATTATGGAGTTAATTTGGAAAAAAGTTTGCGTTGTAATGACTGGATTTCCGGGTTTTTTTCTTAGCCAAACGTGATGAACAAAACGGAGCGATTTCTCCTACACAAATAATCTTTTAGGAAAAACTGAACATTTGCTATTTGCTATAACTGAGAGTCTCCTCATTGAAAACATATGAAGTTCTTCAAAGGTAAATGATTTTATTTGAATGCTTTTCTTGTTTTTGTGAAAATGTTACCTGCTGAATGCTAGGCTTAATGCTATGCTAGCTATCAATACTCTTACACAAATGCTTGTTTAGCTATGGTTGAAAAGCATTTTTTGAAAATCTGAGATGACGGTGTTGTTAACAAAAGGCTAAGCTTGTGAGACAATATATTTATTTGATTTCATTTGCGATTTTCATGAATAGTTAACGTTGCGTTATGGTAATGAGCTTGAGGCTATAATTACGCTCCCGGATACGGGATTTCTCGTAACAACAAGTTAACAACCCTCCAGGCAAGCTTCAATGCCATTCAACTCTCCTTCCGTGGCCTCCAATTGCTCTTGAATACAAGTAAAACTAAATGCATGCTCTTCAACCGATCGCTACCTGCACCTACCTGCCTGTCCAACATCACTACTCTGGACGGCTCTGACTTAGAATACGTGGACAACTACAAATACTTAGGTGTCTGGTTAGACTGTAAACTCTCCTTCCACACCCACATCAAACATCTCCAAAGTTAAATCTAGAATTGGCTTCCTATTTCGCAACAAAGCATCCTTCACTCATGCTGCCAAACATACCCTTGTAAAACTGACCATCCTATGTCAATTACAAAATAGCCTCCAATACCCTACTCAACAAATTGGATGCAGTCTATCACAGTGCAATCCGTTTTGTCACCAAAGCCCCATATACTACCCACCATTGCGACCTGTACGCTCTCGTTGGCTGGCCCTCGCTTCATACTCGTCGCCAAACCCACTGGCTCCATGTCATCTACAAGACCCTGCTAGGTAAAGTCCCCCCTTATCTCAGCTCGCTGGTCACCATAGCATCTCCCACTTGTAGCACGCGCTGCAGAAGGTATATCTCTCTAGTCACCCCCAAAACCAATTCTTTCTTTGGCTGCCTCTCCTTCCAGTTTTCTGCTGCCAATGAGTGTAACGAACTACAAAAATCTCTGAAACTGGAAACACTTATCTCCCTCACTAGCTTTAAGCACCAACAGACAGAGCAGCTCACAGATTACTGTGTTTTACTTGCTATTTTGTATTTACTTTGCCACCATGGCCTTTTTTTGCCTTTACCTTTCTTATTTTAAGATGGTGAGAAAAGCACTTTTAGAATTATTATTATTAAGAATTACCATCAGGTGTAACTGGTGTGGTGGATCAGGCGAGATGAGAGCAGAGATGATGTACAAGGTATTTAATTCCACGACAGCACCAGTATACAGACAATACTCAAGGTGCGGAGAAATACCGGCCACTCGAAAATAACTTGCGTAAATACATAACCCAGAAAACATAACCAGCCGACCAGAAACCGACATGAACAATTAATAAACACGCACACTAACATGTGGGACACAGAGGGTTAAAAAATGAACATGTAGTTGGGGAATAGAAACCAGGTGTGTAGAAAACAAATACGAAAAGAAATGGAAAATTAAAAGTGGATTGTTGATGGCTAAAAGACCGGTGATGTCGTCCGAACAAGGAGAGGGAACGACTTCTGCAGAAGTTGTGACACAGGCATCCTCTACTGTCGGAAATCGGTCAATATCTTCCCAGGATTTTTTTATTTATTTTACCTTTATTTAAGAGGTTTTCAACAGAATGAAGACACCCTGATCACACGCAAACACAGTTCACTTTCATAGCAGCCACATACAAACAGCATGATCATTTAACTCGTTGTGTAATTCCTTTTTCACATCTACGCGCTCTTCTCCTCTCACCATTTCCCTTCACTTTTGGACTTCAGTGCACAACACATCAACTTTCTGTGACCAGGTAAAAAAACTTTCCAAGCCAAACCTTTATACCATAACTTATTAAAACTACATACAGCCTACGGAAGTCTACGGAGAACCACGAGCCTCCTAGGTTTTGTATTGAAGTCAATGTACCCAGAGGAGGACGGAAGCTAGCTGTCTTTCGGCTACACCATGGTGCTACCCTACAGAGTGCTGTTGAGGGTACTGTACCGCCTCGCCAAATAGTCTCTACAGTAAGCCTTCCCACACACCTCCACATTGGACAAACACAGTTTGAGAGAATAGAAGACCCATGAGGATAAAGTTCAATAGTACCATAAGTACAACAGCGGTACGATGACCATGGTCAATTCAAGTTGACTGCAGAATGTTAACTCACACCCCCACAGAGACATCAAACTCATGGAATAACCATGGTCATAATGCTAACTCACATCCCCACAGAGTTGTTTAAGTCTCGCTCAGGGGATTCTATGTACCAGGTCTGCTCTGAATAACATCAAAACAATAAAACATTCTGAACACTACAGAATGACCCCCCGTCTGCCATCTAACTTTTCTTCACAGTCGAGTCGACCAACTTGTTATTTGTACTTCGACACCCTGACATCCAGCCAGTCACGGCAGCCTAAACAAACACGACCACTAATAAACGGCATAAGTATTTGTAGCCAAGCAAATCTACAGTGAACGCTGTTTTATTACCCAATGTGTGATCTTGCATTTAATGATATGACACATATGCGGGTGGCCTCGCAGAAACCCCTCGACGCTGGTTGGATACGACCCGTAGTTACGGCTCTCCTGGTGACCGAGGTGGGCGAGGAAGCTGTGAGGAGAGAACGTCGGTATAAATTCAGGGCACATCGGGAGCAGTAAAAGAGATATTTACAGTAAATCTTCAGCAGATGGGGAGAGATAATCACCAACACAATCAGGAGGTGCTTCAGAGCTGCCTACATTTCAGTGGCGAGAGGGAAGGAGAAAGATGAGGGGTAGAATGAGAGAGAGGGAGAGAGGGAAGGAGAAATATGAGGGGTAGAATGAGAGAGAGGGAGAGAGGGAAGGAGAAAGATGAGGGGTAGAATGAGAGAGAGGGAGAGAGGGAAGGAGAAAGATGAGGGGTAGAATGAGAGAGAGGGAGAGAGGGAAGGAGAAAGATGAGGGGTAGAATGAGAGAGAGGGAGAGAGGGAAGTAGAAAGATGAGGGGTAGAATGAGAGAGAGGGAGAGAGAGAGATTGTTCAAGTCTGGTATCACACTATGTGTGTAGTGGGGAGTCGGGGGGAGTTTGAATAATTTCAAATAGATTCCATTATCAATGGAAATCAAATCAAATGCATATATCATAATAAAACACAGGGGATATGACTTGATGTGACGTTGAAATGAAAAAGTTACAGACAGAGTCCACTTATAACAGTTAATACACTGAAGGTAACTCCTCCATCACCCCTGTCCACTTATAACAGTTAATACACTGAAGGTAACTCCTCCATCACCCCTGTCCACTTATAACAGTTAATACACTGAAGGTAACTCCTCCATCACCCCTGTCCACTTATAACAGTTAATACACTGAAGGTAACTCCTCCATCACCCCTGTCCACTTATAACAGTTAATACACTGAAGGTAACTCCTCCATCACCCCTGTCCACATTGTGTTAACTCTACCATCACCCTGCCCACACTTTGTTAACTCTACCATCACCCTGTCCACACTGTGTTAACTCTACCATCACCCTGCCCACACTGTGTTAACTCTACCATCACCCTGCCCACACTGTGTTAACTCTACCATCACCCTGCCCACACTGTGTAAACTCTACCATCACCCTGCCCACACTGTGTTAACTCTACCATCACCCTGCCCACACTGTGTTAACTCTACCATCACCCTGCCCACACTGTGTTAACTCTACCATCACCCTGTCCACACTGTGTTAACTCTACCATCACCCTGCCCACACTGTGTTAACTCTACCATCACCCTGTCCACACTGTGTTAACTCTACCATCACCCTGCCCACACTGTGTTAACTCTACCATCACCATCTACCATCTAGAGTGGTCCATTTACCAGAATAGAGATCCTCTAGACTGGTCCATTTACCCAAAGACAGATCCTCTAGACAGGTCCATTTACCAGAAGATATTAGAGATCCTCTAGACTGGTCCATTTACCAGAAGAGATTAGAGACCCTCTAGACTGGTCCATTTACCAGAAGAGATTAGAGATCCTCTAGACTGGTCGATTTACTAGAATAGATTAGAGACCCTCTAGACTGTTCCATTTACTAGAATAGATTAGAGACCCTCTAGACTGTTCCATTTACTAGAATAGATTAGAGACCCTCTAGACTGGTCTTTTTACTACAATAGAGATCCTCTAGACTAGTCCATTCACCAGAAGAGAGATCCTCTAGACTGGTCCATTTACTAGAATAGATTAGAGACCCTCTAGACTGGTCCATTTACCAGAAGAGATTAGAGACCCTCTAGACTGGTCCATTTACCAGAAGAGAAATGTAAATTAGAGATCCTCTAGACTGGTCCATTTACCAGAAGAGAGATCCTCTAGACTGGTCCATTTACTAGAATAGATTAGAGACCCTCTAGACTGGTCCATTTACCAGAAGAGATTAGAGACCCTCTAGACTGGTCCATTTACCAGAAGAGAAATGTAAATTAGAGATCCTCTAGACTGGTCCATTTACTAGAATAGAGATCCTCTAGACTGGTCCATTTACTAGAATAGATTAGAGACCCTCTAGACTGGTCCATTTACCAGAATAGATTAGAGAACCTCTAGACTGGTCCATTTACCAGAAGAGATTAGAGACCCTCTAGACTGGTCCATTTACCAGAAGAGATTAGAGATCCTCTAGACTGGTCCATTTACTAGAATATATATCCTCTAGACTGGTCCATTTACCAGAAGAGAATATAGATCCTCTAGACAGGTCCATTTACCAGAAGAGAATAGAGATCCTCTAGACTGGTCCATTTACCAGAAGAGATTAGAGACCCTCTAGACTGGTCCATTTACCAGAAGAGATTAGAGACCCTCTAGACTGGTCCATTTACCAGAAGAGATTAGAGATCCTCTAGACTGGTCCATTTACTAGAATATATATCCTCTAGACTGGTCCATTTACTAGAATAGAGATCCTCTAGACTGGTCCATTTACTAGAATAGAGATCCTCTAGACTTGTCCAACTTATCGACAATCAGATACTTACATCCGAGAACGAAGGAGACGGCCAGCCAAAGAAAAAAGCCTCTGTCGAACCTTTCTTACAAAGCAGAACTCGACCCACCAAGGCCTGGGTCCAACAGAGATGCCAAACATAGACACCCAACAGAGATACCCCACAGAGATACCCCACAGAGATGCACAACAGAGATACCCCACAGAGATACCCCACAGAGATGCACAACAGAGATACCCAACAGAGATACCCCACAGAGATACCCCACAGAGATACCCCACAGAGATACCCAACAGAGATACCCCACAGAGATACCCAACAGAGATACCCCACAGAGATACCCCACAGAGATACCCCACAGAGATGCCCAACAGAGATGCCCAACAGAGATACCCAACAGAGATTCCCCACAGAGATACCCAACAGAGATACCCAACAGAGATACCCAACAGAGATACCCCACAGAGATACCCAACAGAGATACCCCACAGAGATGCCCAACAGAGATAATTAAAATATTATTTGTTAAGATATTCTTTGTTCTTAATTTAAAGGATATAAAACAAGACAAAAAAATCCTGCACTTAAATGATCTGTGATCTTAAGGTTTAATCCAGACGGGATCCATAATGATCTGTGATTTTAAGGTTTAATCCAGACATGATCCATAATGATCTGTGATCTTAAGGTTTAAACCAGACGGGATCCATAATGATCTGTGATTTTAAGGTTTAAACCAGACGGGGTCCATAATGATCTGTGATCTTAAGGTTTAATCCAGACATGGTACATAATGATCTGTGATCTTAAGGTTTAATCCAGACATGATCCATAATGATCTGTGATCTTAAGCTTTAAACCAGACGGGGTCCATAATGATCTGTGATCTTAAGGTTTAATCCAGACGGGGTCCATAATGATCTGTGATCTTAAGGTTTAAACCAGACGGGGTCCATAATGATCTGTGATCTTAAGGTTTAAACCAGACGGGTCCATAATGATCTGTGATCTTAAGGTTTAAACCAGACGGGGTCCATAATGATCTGTGATCTTAAGGTTTAAACCAGACGGGGTCCATAATGATCTGTGATCTTAAGGTTTAAACCAGACAGGATCCATAATGATCTGTGATCTTAAGGTTTAATCCAGACGGGGTCCATAATGATCTGTGATCTTAAGGTTTAATCCAGACGGGGTCCATAATGATCTGTGATCTTAAGGTTTAATCCAGACATGATCCATAATGATCTGTGATCTTAAGGTTTAAACCAGAGGGGGTCCATAATGATCTGTGATCTTAAGGTTTAAACCAGACGGGTCCATAATGATCTGTGATCTTAAGGTTTAAACCAGACGGGATCCATAATGATCTGTGATCTTAAGGTTTAATCCAGACATGATCCATAATGATCTGTGATCTTAAGGTTTAATCCAGACATGATCCATAATGATCTGTGATCTTAAGGTTTAAACCAGACGGGGTCCATAATGATCTGTGATCTTAAGGTTTAATCCAGACGGGGTCCATAATGATCTGTGATCTTAAGGTTTAATCCAGACATGATCCATAATGATCTGTGATCTTAAGGTTTAATCCAGACATGATCCATAATGATCTGTGATCTTAAGGTTTAAACCAGACGGGGTCCATAATGATCTGTGATCTTAAGGTTTAATCCAGACGGGGTACATAATGATCTGTGATCTTAAGGTTTAATCCAGAAGGGGTCCATAATGATCTGTGATCTTAATGTTTAAACCAGACGGGGTCCATAATGATCTGTGATCTTAAGGTTTAATCCAGACGGGGTCCATAATGATCTGTGATCTTAAGGTTTAATCCAGACGGGGTCCATAATGATCTGTGAACTTAAGGTTTAAACCAGACGGGGTCCATAATGATCTGAGATCTTAAGGTTTAAACCAGACGGGGTCCATAATGATCTGTGATCTTAAGGTTTAATCCAGACGGGGTCCATAATGATCTGTGATCTTAAGGTTTAAACCAGACGGGGTCCATAATGATCTGTGATCTTAAGGTTTAAACCAGACGGGTCCATAATGATCTGTGATCTTAAGGCTTAAATCAGACGGGGTGAATGAACACTATTCCCTATAAAGTGCACTATTTTTGACCAGGACCTGGAAATAAGGTGCTATTTGGGAGGCGTGCTCTGTTGACTCTGTGCTTTTCCATCTCATTAAGTCTCAGTTCCTCTGAAGTCCCCCGGCCCTAAAGCTCCCAATTAAAGTCAGGGACTCTGCCAGCAGACCTCTAACATCAATGCAGTGTGAAGTTCAAATGAAGCCAATGTAACAAGGAACAGAACAAGATCAATCGGTTTCGTTGGACCCCCTTCCTTCTAAAAAAAAGGATCAAAGAAAAAGATAGAAAGAAAAGAAAGAAAGAAAAGAGGAATCTTCTTAGTAACAACAACAACAAACAATACATCTCAAATGGTACCCTATTCCCTATATCGTGCACTACTTTTGACCAGAGCCACCATAACCTTTGACCAGAATAGTACCCTACATCCAGTAAGGATGCAGCCTTTGGCTACATTATTATACAGGAAAACATATATGGATTCTTTGCTTGTCCAGACCTACAGCATCCTAACTACCCATCCCATGTGTTCTGGATTCTCTTTGAACTGGATCATCCTGTAATTGTTATGCCTTTAAAAACGCTTAAGGATCCAGCCCTTTTTTCCATTTCTGCCTGAAATGAATTACCTAAATCTAACTGCCTGTAGCTCAGGCCCTGAAGCATGGATATGTACAGTGCCTTGCGAAAGTATTCGGCCCCCTTGAACTTTGCAACCTTTTGCCACATTTCAGGCTTCAAACACAAATATATAAAACTGTATTTTTTTGTGAAGAATCAACAACAAGTGGGACACAATCATGAAGTGGAACGACATTTATTGGAAATTTCAAACTGTTTTAAAAAAACAAAAACTGAATAATTGGGCGTGCAAAATTATTCAGCCCCTTTACTTTCAGTGCAGCAAACTCTCTCCAGAAGGTCAGTGAGGATCTCTGAATGATCCAATGTTGACCTAAATGACTAATGATGATAAATACAATCCACCTGTGTGTAATCAAGTCTCCGTATAAATGCACCTGCACTGTGATAGTCTCAGAGGTCCGTTAAAGCCCTCACCTACAGAGAGATGAAACTAGAGAAGAGTCTCCTCAGCCAGCTGTTTGTAGGGGTTAGTTCACAAACACAAACAGACCCAACAGAGACAGAAACACACATAGACACAACCAAATCATGAGAAAGCAGAAAGAGAACTATTTTACACACGGGAAAGAATCAACAAAAAAAACAGAGCAAATTGGAATGTTATCTAAACAGAGTACAACGTTGCAGAATAACTGACCGCTGTGACTGACCCTAAATGAAGAAAAACACACACATGCACAAATAAACACACAAACACACACACCCTCCTACCTCCCTTTTCCCAAAATCTGATTTTTTCTAATGCATTTCAGAGCTCATAACCGTTCTGGCTGGGATCCTGATTTGCATGCCTCTACACTCCTCACTGATGAAAATGATCATAATATATTTCAGGTTAAAAAAAGCCCACTTATCCTCATCCTGCCCTCTGAGCCCTGACTGAGAGAGGAGAGAGAGGAGACAGAGTGAGAGAGGGAGAGATAATGAGAGAGAGATAGGGAGAGAGAGAGAAACAGAGAGAGATAGTGCGAGAGATATAGAGAGAGAGAGACAGACAGAGAGAGAGAGAAACAGAGAGAGAGAGAGATAGAGAGAAAAGGGAGAGAGAGAGAGACATGAGAGAGAGAGAGAGAGAGAGAGAGAGAGAGAGAGAGAGAGAGAGAGAGGGGGGAAAGAGAGTAAGATATTAAAGATAGAGAGAGAGACAGACAGAGAGAGAGAGAAACAGAGATAGAGAGACATGAGAGAGAGAGAGAGAGAGAGAGAGAAAAGGGAGAGAGAGAGAGACATGAGAGAGAGAGAGAGAGAGAAAGAGAGAGAGAGAGAGAGAGAGAGAGAGAGAGAGAGAGAGAGAGAGAGAGAGGGAAAGAGAGTAAGATATTAAAGATAGAGAGAGAGAGATATCATGAGCTCATGAGTTCCTGAGTTCTTCAGCAAAAATGTAGAATCAGGGTAGGATAAATGTAGATAAACCTTCATTATTTTGCAATGACTTCTACAGGACACTAACCTCAACATCAAAACCTTCAATCCATATCACAATTCCATATCTAAAACCTTAATTCTGGACTAAATTACCAAGGACTATCAAGAAAACGCAAACCAAAACCCGCAGAAATACCTGGAAGTACCATCCACAGCGAAACTGAGTGAGTAATGTTCAGTTTCTGAAGATAGCATGTCAAATACAATCATCTCTAGTTAACGTTGTTATATAAACCTCTCCAGGTTTGGTGGGTCCCCCACGGGACAGATGAGCTAACGTAGGCTAATGCAATTAGGCAACAAGAACATTTCCCAGGACATAGACATATCTGATATTGGCGGAAAGCTTAAATCCTTGTTAATCCAACTGCACTGTCCAATTTACAGTAGCTATTACAGTGAGATAGTACCATGCTATTGTTTGAGGAGAGTGCATAGTTATGAACTTGAAAGTTATTAATAAACCAATTAGGCCCTCTAGGAGCAGTCTTGATACAACATTTTGAATAGAAATACAATGGTTCATTGTATCAGTTTAAAACTTTGCACATACACTGCTGCCATCTAGTGGCCAAAGTCTAAATTGCTCCTTAGCTAGAATAATACATTATGGCCAAACTCTTGCATTTCAAAGATGATGTTACAAAAAAAATTGAAAACAATTAAAATTAAAATTGAAAACAACTGTAGGTTCATTGTGCAGAGACTGAACATTAGCGAGTAATATCCTCGGAAGCGGTGGATGGTGTCCACTTTAAATACCTCTTCTCCACCGGCATCTCGGAGCAGGCTCTGGGATATGGTTAAGTCTCCTGGGGGTACGAACAAAGAATTCTCCTGGGCGGGGGGGCTGTATATAAAAAATAAAATACTTTCAGGACAAAGGATTCCCTGGGGGTACGAACAAAGGAACAAAGGATTCCCCGGGGGGGGGGGGGGTATGAACAAATAATATTAATAATATATATATATATATGTGTGTATATAAAAAATAAAATACTTTCAGGACCAATTATGTAAGAAATAACACACAACAAAATGTAATACTGTAAAGTTGCTTAGGACCTAGAAACAGAGCTGTCATGTCTGTCTGTCGGCGCAATCTTGACCAACATACGGTTTTACAGGACTAAAGAAAGTGTGTGAGTCTCTTCCATCTGTCCTACAAACCCTCAGCACTGAACCCTGGTCGCACAACAGGTCTGCTGCTCTATCAATGAGAAGGATACATCCTGAGTTTGACCTCTCTATCAATGAGAAGGATACATCCTGAGTTTGACCTCTCTATCAATGAGAAGGATACATCCTGAGTTTGACATCTCTATCAATGAGAAGGATACATCCTGAGTTTGACATCTCTATCAATGAGAAGGATACATCCTGAGTTTGACCTCTCTATCAATGAGAAGGATACATCCTGAGTTTGACCTCTCTATCAATGAGAAGGATACATCCTGAGTTTGACATCTCTATCAATGAGAAGGATACATCCTGAGTTTGACCTCTCTATCAATGAGAAGGATACATCCTGAGTTTGACATCTCTATCAATGAGAAGGATACATCCTGAGTTTGACCTCTCTATCAATGAGAAGGATACATCCTGAGTTTGACATCTCTATCAATGAGAAGGATACATCCTGAGTTTGACATCTCTATCAATGAGAAGGATACATCCTGAGTTTGACATCTCTATCAATGAGAAGGATACATCCTGAGTTTGACATCTCTATCAATGAGAAGGATACATCCTGAGTTTGACCTCTCTATCAATGAGAAGGATACATCCTGAGTTTGACCTCTCTATCAATGAGAAGGATACATCCTGAGTTTGACATCTCTATCAATGAGAAGGATACATCCTGAGTCGGACATCTCTATCAATGAGAAGGATACATCCTGAGTCGGACATCTCTATCAATGAGAAGGATACATCCTGAGTTTGACCTCTCTATCAATGAGAAGGATACATCCTGAGTTTGACCTCTCTATCAATGAGAAGGATACATCCTGAGTTTGACATCTCTATCAATGAGAAGGATACATCCTGAGTCGGACATCTCTATCAATGAGAAGGATACATCCTGAGTTTGACCTCTCTATCAATGAGAAGGATACATCCTGAGTTTGACATCTCTATCAATGAGAAGGATACATCCTGAGTCGGACATCTCTATCAATGAGAAGGATACATCCTGAGTTTGACCTCTCTATCAATGAGAAGGATACATCCTGAGTTTGACATCTCTATCAATGAGAAGGATACATCCTGAGTCGGACATCTCTATCAATGAGAAGGATACATCCTGAGTTTGACCTCTCTATCAATGAGAAGGATACATCCTGAGTTTGACCTCTCTATCAATGAGAAGGATACATCCTGAGTTTGACATCTCTATCAATGAGAAGGATACATCCTGAGTCGGACCTCTCTATCAATGAGAAGGATACATCCTGAGTTTGACCTCTCTATCAATGAGAAGGATACATCCTGAGTTTGACATCTCTATCAATGAGAAGGATACATCCTGAGTTTGACCTCTCTATCAATGAGAAGGATACATCCTGAGTTTGACATCTCTATCAATGAGAAGGATACATCCTGAGTTTGACCTCTCTATCAATGAGAAGGATACATCCTGAGTCGGACATCTCTATCAATGAGAAGGATACATCCTGAGTTTGACATCTCTATCAATGAGAAGGATACATCCTGAGTCGGACATCTCTATCAATGAGAAGGATACATCCTGAGTTTGACATCTCTATCAATGAGAAGGATACATCCTGAGTTTGACCTCTCTATCAATGAGAAGGATACATCCTGAGTTTGACATCTCTATCAATGAGAAGGATACACAGAGAAATCTACTCGAGCGGCTAAAACCTTTTAACGTTCGGCCATCAGATTTGCCACCAATTCTCCTTATAGGACACATCACTGCACTCTAAACTCCTCTGTAAACTGGTCATCTCTGTATACCCGTCGCAAGACCCACTGGTTGATGCTTATAATAAAACCCTCTTAGGCCTCCTGAGATACCCACTGCAGCCCCCATCAGAATTCAGCCAGTCACATTCTGATTTTTTATTTATTTTTTATTTAACAAGTCAGTTAAGAACTAAATTCTAATTTACAATGACGACCTACACCAGCCTACACCCTAACCTGGACGACACTGTGCCAATTGTGCACCGGGTACTCCCAATCACGGACGGTTGTGATACAGCCTGGAATCGAACCAGGGTCTGCAGTAATGCCTCCAGCACTATGATGCAGACTGCTGCAGGGTCCCAAAGCACACACATCCCTGGGTCGCTCCTCTCTTCAGTTCGCTGCAGCTAGCGACTGGAACGAGCTGCAACAAACACTCAAACTGGACAGTTTTATCTCAATCTCTTCATTCAAAGACTCAATCATGGACACTCTTACTGACAGTTGTGGCTGCTTTGCGTGATGTATTGTTGTCTCTACCTTCCTGCCCTTTGTGCTGTTGTCAGTACCCAATAATGTTTGTACCATGTTTTGTGCTGCTACCATGTTGTGTTGCTGCCGTGCTGTGTTGTCATGTGTTGCTGCCGTGCTGTGTTGTCATGTGTTGCTGTCGTGTTGTGTTGTCATGTGTTCCTGCCGTGCTGTGTTGTCATGTGTTGCTGTCGTGCTGTGTTGTCATGTGTTGCTGCCGTGCTGTGTTTTCATGTGTTGCTGCCGTGCTGTGTTGTCATGTGTTGCTGCCACGCTGTGTTGTCATGTGTTGCTGCCGTGCTGTGTTTTCATGTGTTGCTGTCGTGCTGTGTTGTCATGTGTTGCTGCCGTGCTGTGTTGTCATGTGTTGCTGCCGTGCTGTGTTGTCATGTGTTGCTGCCGTGCTGTGTTGTCATGTGTTGCTGTCGTGCTGTGTTGTCATGTGTTGCTGCCGTGCTGTGTTGTCATGTGTTGCTGTCGTGCTGTGTTGTCATGTGTTGCTGCCGTGCTGTGTTTTCATGTGTTCCTGCCGTGCTGTGTTGTCATGTGTTGCTGCCGTGCTGTGTTGTCATGTGTTGCTGTCGTGCTGTGTTGTCATGTGTTGCTGCCGTGCTGTGTTTTCATGTGTTGCTGCCGTGCTGTGTTTTCGTGTGTTGCTGCCGTGCTGTGTTGTCATGTGTTGCTGTCGTGCTGTGTTGTCATGTGTTGCTGCCGTGCTGTGTTGTCATGTGTTGCTGCCGTGCTGTGTTTTCATGTGTTGCTGCCGTGCTGTTGTTTTAGGTCTGTCTTTATGTAGTGTTGTCTCTCTTCTCGTGATGTGTGTTTTGTCCTATATTTATTATAAACATTTTAATCCCAGCTTCCATCCCCGCAGGCCGTCATTGTAAATAAGAATTTGTTCTTAAATAATAAATACAAAATCCTAGAGGGGGAGATCAACAACTTCCAAGCCCAGGGACATGTACTAGTCTGTGTCGACCTAAATGCCAGAAACGGACAAGAACCTGACACCCTCACTACACAGGGGGACAAACACATACCTGGAGGTGACAGCAATCCCTCCCCCATGTGCCCCCATAGGCATAACTACGACAAGATATCCAACAAAAATGGGTCACAACTCCTGCAGCTCTGTCACACGCTGGGTATGTACATAGTCAATGGAGGGCTTAGAGGGGACTCCTACGGTAGGTACACCTATAGCTCATCTCTTGGCAGTAGTACTGTAGACTACTTTATTACTGACCTCAACCCAGAGTCTCTCAGAGCGTTTACAGTCAGCCCACTGACACCCCTATCAGACCACAGCAAAATCACAGTCTACTTGAACTGAGCAATACTCAATCATGAGGCATCAAAGCCAAAGGAACTGAATAATATTAAGAAATGCTGTAGATGGAAGGAAAATAGACTGGAAATCTACCAAAAAACAATTAGGGAACAAAAAATGTATCCCTTTTAGACAATTTCCTGGACAAAATGTTTCACTGTAATAGTGAAGTAAAAAGTGAAGGTAAAACTTAGCAGAGGAAAATCCAAACTGTATAAATAAATATATTATTTTTTAAATGTACTTTAAATGTTCGGACTCAGGAGAGGCGAAGTTCGAGAGCTGTGCGTCCTCCGAAACACGACCCAACCACTGCACTGCTTCCTGACATAATTCCCCCTTAACCCGGGAAGCCAACGTGTTGGAGGAAACACCGTGCACCTGGCGACCGTGTCAGCGTGCACTGTGTCCAGCCCGCCGCTAGAGTCGCTAGTGAGCGATGGGACAAGGACATCCCTGCCGGCCAAACGCTCCCGTAACCTGGACAACGCTGGGCCAACTGTGCGCCTCCCCATGCGTCTCCCGGTCGCGGCCGGCTGCGACAGACTCGGCCCCGAGAAACTCTAGTGGCACTGCGATGCCAAGGGGCTGAATACTTTTGCAAGGCACCTCAGGAGATAGAAAAGATTTGGTCGTCAGATCCTCAAAAGGTTCTACCTTCATGTAAATATTACCTCAACTAACCGGCACATTGACTCTATACCGGTACCCCCCTGTATATAGTCTCACTATTGTTATTTTGCTGCTGCTCTTTAATTACTTGCTAATTTTATTTGTTATTCTCATCCATATTTTTTCAACTGCATTGTTGGTTAGGGGCTCGTAAGTAAGATTTTCATTGTAAGGTCTGCAATTGATGTATTCGGCGCATGTGACTAATATCATTTGATTTGATTTGACTCAGTGAGCATAGCCTTGCTATTGAGAAAGGTCACCGTAGGCAGACCTGGCTCTCAAGAGAAGACAGGCTATGTGCTCACTGCCCACACAATGATGTGGAAACGGATCGTCACTTCCTAACCTCCTGCCCAATGTATGACCATATTAGAGAGACATATTTCCCTTAGATTACACAGACCCTCAAATAATTAGAAACCAAACCCAATTTTGATAAATTCCCTTCTCTACTGGGTGAAGAACAAACAGCATTGTAAATACAACCTATATTTATGTTTATTTACTTTCTCTTTTGTACTTTATCTATTTGCACTTCATTACATTACTGTATATAGACATAATATGACATTTTAAATGTCTTTATTATTTTGGAATTTTTGTAAGTGTAATGTTTACTGTTCATTTTTACTGTTTATTTAACTTTTGTTAATTATCTTGTTTTCTTGCTTTGACAACGTTAACATATGTTTCCCATAAAGTCAATAAAGCCCTTAAATTGAATTGAAAAGACTTAGTCTTTCCTTTCTCATTTTCTTTTTGGATTAGTAAACTCTAAAAATAATATAAACATATGTTTTGTACCACATGTAAGGGAATTCACCCCCGTAGTGGACAAAAATGAATGGCAAATTATTGGCATAGGACAAACCATGTACACATTGGCCAATACCACCCAAAGCGGCGTTGATTCATGCAAAGTTTACTTCAATTGCCATATGGCTATTGCCAGTTGTAACACTTCAAAAATCCAACAGGTGGCGATTGCGCTCCACCATGGTTTTTCATATTGATATTGGACTCCAAGTCAACATCCAAAAGCCAAATTTTGAAAAAATGAATTTTTTGAAAAAAACGTATCACCCCTAAAAAAGTGCTTTCTGGACCGTTTTTCGAAATTCTTTCGATTTTTTTGACAGTTACACATGTATAAGAACTGTATGAAAATACTTTTGTCCAATTTTATTATCATAATTTTTTAAATTTTTTTACTTGCGCATTATTGCATATGTTTTGTCCATCTGCAATATGATTTCATAGGAAGTCAGAAGTCAAAAGTCAAAAATTATTAAATTTCATAAAAACTTCACACACCCCTAAAAAGTGCTTTCTGGACCGTTTTTCGAATTTTTTTTCGCATTTTGTGTCAGTTACACACGTATAAGAACTGTATCAACATACTTTAGTCATATTTTATTATCATAATTTTTTTTTTTTTTTTACTTGCGCATATTGCATGTGTTTTCTCCATCTGCAATATGATTTCATAGGAAGTCAGAAGTCAAAAGTCAAAAATTATTAAATTTCATAAAAAACTTCACACACCCCTAAAAAAGTGCTTTCTGGACCGTTTTTCGAAATTTTTTCGCATTTTGTGTCAGTTACACACGTATAAGAACTGTATCAACATACTTTAGTCATATTTTATTATCATAATTTTTTTTTTTTTTAACTTGCGCATTATTGCATGTGTTTTGTCCATCTGCAATATGATTTCATAGGAAGTCAGAAGTCAAAAGTCAAAAATTATTAAATTTCATAAAAAACTTCACACACCCCTAAAAAAGTGCTTTCTGGACCGTTTTTGAAAATTTTCGAATTTTGTGTCAGTTACACAAGTATAAGAACTGTATCAACATACTTTAGTCATATTTTATTATCATAATGTTTTTTTTTTTGCTTGCTTGTGCATAAGGCATATGTTTTGTGGGGCCAAATGTCATAAGAAATTTGACATGCTCAAAAATCCTTCAGAAATGCAAAATTGACTGGCCTGATGAACTCGGGATGGCCGGGCAGTGATTGTTGTTCCTTTCAATCACTCGTGGTGTTGATTTCATCATGTCCATTTGTTTATGTTTTCTCACTTTTGCAAAGTCACTGTGCATTTGCCATATGGTTAACTGGGCATTCACCATCACCAATTTGTCATGCCATAAAAATCATGCAGGAATGCCAAATTGACTGGCCCGATGAACTCGGGATGGCTGGGCAGTGATTCTGGTACCTCTCCATCGCTCGTTTGGGTTGATTCCAGAATGTCCATTTGGTGATTTTTCTCACTCTTTCAAAGTCACTGTGCATTTGCCATATGGTTAACTGGGCATTCACCATCACCAAATTGTCATGCCATAAAAATCATGCAGGAATGCCAAATTGACTGGCCCGATGACATAGGGATGGCTGGGCAGTGATTCTGGAACCTCTCCATCGCTCGTTTGGCTTGATTTCAGAATGTCGCTTTTGGTGATGGTACCTCACTGTTAAAACATATTGCAAATGTTTTCTCACTTTTGCAAAGTCACTGAAAATTTGTGCAGGAATGCCAAATTGACTGGCCCGATGAACTCGGGATGGCTTGGCAGTGATTCTGGTACCTCTCCATCACTCGTTAGGGTTGATTCCAGAATGTCCATTTGGTGATTTTTCTCACTCTTTCAAAGTCACTGTGCATTTGCCATATGGTTAACTGGGCAGTCACCATTACCAATTTGTCATGCTATAAAAATCATGCAGGAATGCCAAATTGACTGGCCCGATGACCTCGGGATGTCTGGGCAGTGATACTGGTACCTCTCCATCGCTCGTTTGGGTTGATTTCAGAATGTCGCTTTTGGTGATGGTACCTCACCGCTTAAACATATTGCAAATGTTCCTTACTTTTGCAAAGTCACTGAAAATTTGTGCAGGAATGCCAAATTGACTGGCCCGATGAACTCAGGATGGCTGTGCAGTGATACTGGTACCTCTCCATTGCTCGTTAGGGTTGATTTCAGAATGTCGCTTTTGGTGATGGTACCTCACCGCTTAAACATATTGCTAATGGACAAGAGTCACCTGCAAGTCACCATCCATCAGTCAATTTGATATCATTCAAAGCTAACTATTGGAGGCACTGTCAGTCTCTACGCACCCCAATGATACGTCCCTCCATCCATGTTGTGTATCTGTGTGATTTAGTTTTCCTTTGAATTTTTATGGGAAAAATGACTGATTTACAGTTCATGGGGGTTGCCTAATCATATATATGAAGTTTTGGAAAGATCTGATTTTTTAACCCCTCCAAACAGCCCATGAGACACCAATTATGGCACTTCCGGTTGGCACAGGAAGCTGTAACTCAACATATATCCTCATTGGGGTATTCCATTAGAGAATCCTGAGTTTTAAGTCTTTACCATTAAAACTGACTGATTTACACAGGGTTGAATGCACTATGTCTATCAAACTGCAGGCAGGTTATGGGTATACACTTTTAGGGCGATTTGAACCACTTCCGGTTGGTCCAGGAAGCTTAGAATCGACACAGGTAGACCTTATAGTGGTCTGATGGACTGGTACCAAAGACAGGTTCATACAACATTCATAACCCATATAGACTCCAGGTTGTATTTAGTGGAGCAGCCAATATATTCCTATGGGGAGAGAAGTCAATGAACACTGTTTTTATGTAAACACCTTCTTTTGACTGTGAAGGGTTAATGTCACACGGTCAAGGATAGGCTTGGACAGATCAGGAGGACCTTAGGAACAGTCCTGTGGTTGAATTGTCTTTCTAAACCTAACGGTTCCGCCGCTGTCACCCAAAATCAAATGACGTACTGGTGCAGGCTTCATATTGGGCCTATTTTTCTCATGGTCGCTGCGCTCAGACCGAGCGAGCTACGGTCAAGCGGGGCACCTCGTTGGACTCGGCACAGTCTGGACACTATGGTCATGCCATTGTTTGTGTTGATTCCAGAATGTCCATTTGGTGATTTTTCTCACTCTTTCAAAGTCACTGTGCATTTGCCATATGGTTAACTGGGCATTCACCATCACCAATTTGTCATGCCATAAAAATCATGCAGGAATGCCAAATTGACTGGCCCGATGACATAGGGATGGCTGGGCAGTGATACTGGTACCTCTCCATCGCTCGTTTGGGTTGATTTCAGAATGTCGCTTTTGGTGATGGTACCTCACCGCTTAAACATATTGCTAATGGACAAGAGTCACCTGCAAGTCACCGTCCATCAGTCAATTTGATATCATTCTGACACCAAACTGATACAAACTGACACCAAACCCAATCTTCCCAACTCATTTAGAGCCAAGTATAACATACTTCAGAGCTGGCCCAAAATTCACAAGGCCTTCGGTACAAAACATTAAAAAACCATAAAACACATAGTTACTTTCTAGCTGCGGGGCCAGTTCGGACATTATGTGTAGTCCTATGTGAGGCGACCCCGAATCCCGAGTTTCGGCTCGATAGGTCATTTGGTGTCCGAGTAAAAGCCTAATTGGTGCTGAAAATCCACTTTTTTCCATGCCTTGCTACGGGGTCCTTGAATGAGCTATCGGACCGAGATGTTGGGTTCTGTCTCTATGGGCCGAGACGGTCACAATGCACCTAGTCTTGTGTCTCTGGGACATTTCTAAATGTCGCCATTTTCGTAATGGTCAAAATGAATTGAAGTCATTGCAAATGTTCGACGCTGTTTCTCGGTCCGAGAACATTCTAGAGCGCCGTAACTCACCACGCACTATCTACCTGAGGTCTAGAACAGGATTCTAAAGTTTCGGAACTCTAGGTCTGACGGTTCTTTTTTAGCTCGAACAAAGCTAACTATTGGAGGCACTGTCAGTCTCTACACACACCAATACGTCCCTCCATCCAAGTTGTGTATCTGTGTGATTTATTTTTCCTTTGAATTTTTATGGGAAAAATGACTGATTTACAGTTCATGGGGGTTGTCTAATCACACATATGAAGTTTTGTGGATCTGATTTTTTTAACCCTTCCAAACAGCCCCTGAGACACCAATTATGGCACTTCCGGTTGGCACAGGAAGCTATAAATACACACATGTCTTGACTGACATAGAAACCTAGGGAATCCTGAGTTTTAAGTCTTTAAGTTGAGAATTGACTGATCTACACAGGGTTGAATAATGCAGAGGCCTCGTCACCTTTCGAGGTGATGTACATCCAAATACCTTTTGGGTCAATTTAACCACTTCCGGTTGCTCCAGGAAGCTTAGAATCGACACAGGTAGACCTCATAGTGGTCTGATGGAATGTCATAGAAGACAGGTTCATACAGCATTCATAACCCATATAGACTCCAGGTTGTATTTAGGGGAGCAGGCAATGTATTCCTATGGGGAGAGAAGTCAATGCACACTGTTTTTTTGTAAACACCTTCTTTTAACTGTGAAAGGTTAATGCCACACAGTCAATGTTAGGCTTGCACAGATCGGGAGGACCTTAGGAACAGTCCTGTGTTTGAATTGTCCTTCTAAACCTAACGGTTCCGCCGCTGTCACCCAAAATCCAATGACATTGTGGTGCAGGCATCATTGTGGGCCTATTTTTCTCATGGTCGCTGCGCTCAGACCGAGCGAGCCACGGTCAAGCGGGGCACCTCGTTGGACTCGGCACGGCCTTGGGATTATGTTTATGCCATTGCCTGCTCTCTGTGTCTTTAAACACCACGCTTTGTCACTCCATCCTTGCTGTGTGTGTGTGTGTGAGAGCTTTTCTTTGACATCTGTTGGGAAAAATGACTGATTTACAGTTCATGGGGGTTGTCTAATCACACAGATGAAGTTTTGGACAGATCTGATTTTTTAACCCTTCCAAACAGCCCCTGAGACACCAATTATGGCACTTCCGGTTGGCACAGGAAGCTATAAATACACACATGTCTTGACTGACATAGAAACCTAGGGAATCCTGAGTTTTAAGTCTTTAAGTTGAGAATTGACTGATCTACACAGGGTTGAATAATGCAGAGGCCTTTTCACCTTTCGATGTGATGTACATCCAAATACCTTTTGGGTCAATTTAACCACTTCCGGTTGCTCCAGGAAGCTTAGAATCGACACAGGTAGACCTCATAGTGGTCTGATGGAATGTCATAGAAGACAGGTTCATACAGCATTCATAACCCATAAAGACCCCAGGTTGTATTTAGGGGAGCAGGCAATGTATTCCTATGGGGAGAGAAGTCAATGCACACTGTTTTTATGTAAACACCTTCTTTTAACTGTGAAAGGTTAATGCCACACAGTCAAGGTTAG
Source organism: Oncorhynchus masou masou (assembly GCF_036934945.1). NCBI lineage: Eukaryota > Metazoa > Chordata > Actinopteri > Salmoniformes > Salmonidae > Oncorhynchus > Oncorhynchus masou. The sequence continues at coordinate 108,059 of NW_027016641.1, forward strand.
GCTTGCACAGATCGGGAGGACCTTAGGAACAGTCCTGTGTTTGAATTGTCCTTCTAAACCTAACGGTTCCGCCGCTGTCACCCAAAATCCAATGACATTGTGGTGCAGGCATCATTGTGGGCCTATTTTTCTCATGGTCGCTGCGCTCAGACCGAGCGAGCTACGGTCAAGAGGGGCACTCGTTGGACTCGGCACGGCCTTGGGATTATGTTTATGCCATTGCCTGCTCTCTGTGTCTTTAAACACCACGCTTTGTCACTCCATCCTTGCTGTGTGTGTGTGTGAGAGCTTTTCTTTGACATCTGTTGGGAAAAATGACTGATTTACAGTTCATGGGGGTTGTCTAATCACACATATGAAGTTTTGGACAGATCTGATTTTTTTAACCCTTCCAAACAGCCCCTGAGACACCAATTATGGCACTTCCGGTTGGCACAGGAAGCTATAAATACACACATGTCTTGACTGACATAGAAACCTAGGGAATCCTGAGTTTTAAGTCTTTAAGTTGAGAATTGACTGATCTACACAGGGTTGAATAATGCAGAGGCCTCGTCACCTTTCGAGGTGATGTACATCCAAATACCTTTTGGGTCAATTTAACCACTTCCGGTTGCTCCAGGAAGCTTAGAATCGACACAGGTAGACCTCATAGTGGTCTGATGGAATGTCATAGAAGACAGGTTCATACAGCATTCATAACCCATATAGACTCCAGGTTGTATTTAGGGGAGCAGGCAATGTATTCCTATGGGGAGAGAAGTCAATGCACACTGTTTTTTTGTAAAC
>NW_027016642.1:0-50000 GCF_036934945.1 Oncorhynchus masou masou
ATATGGCTGTGAATGCGACAGGAATGAGCCTGCCCAATCTATCGTTTCCCCAAGGTGTCTGCAGCATTGTGACGTATTTGTAGGCATATCATTTGAAGATTGACCATAAGTGACTACATTTGCCAGGTGTCCGCCCGGTGTCCTCCGTCGAAATTGGTGCGTCATTTTCAGCTGCTGGTATTTTTCCATGGGATTCTGAGGGGAAAGCAGGCTTCCACGAACGGCATATCAATGAAGAGATATGTGAAAAAACACCTTGAGGATTGATTCTAAACAACATTTGCCATGTTTCGGTCGATATTATGGAGTTAATTTGGAAAAAGTTTGACGTTTTGGTGACTGAATTTTCGGTTCGGTAGCCAAATGTGATGTACAAAACAGAGCGATTTCTCCTACACAAAGATTCTTTCAGGAAAAACTGAACATTTGCTATGTAACTGAGAGTCTCCTCATTGAAAACATCCGAAGTTCTTCAAAGGTAAATGATTTTATTTATTTGGTTTTCTGGTTTTTGTGAAAATGTTGCGTGCTAAATGCTATGCTAAATGCTAAGCTAGCTAGCAATACTCTTACACAAATGCTTGATTTGCTATGGTTCAAAAGCATATTTTGAAAATCTGAGATGAGTGTTGTTAAGAAAAGGCTAAGCTTGAGAGCAGGCATTATTTCATTTGCGATTTTCAGAAATCGTTAACGTTGCGTTATGCTAATGAGCCTGAGGCTGTATTCACGATCCCGGATTGGTAGTATCAAGAAGTTAAGGCAGTTTATACAATTTTAAAACATGGTAGTCATGATAGATGGAGGCTAATGACTTGTCTAAATAAGTGGCCTGGAAATATAATGTAGGCACATCTTTAGTTGGAAAAGACTGCCTTCATTATGTCATCGAATGGATGGCAATGTTGTCATTAGCTCACAAATTTAGTCAAAAATAGCAAGCAATGCTAAGGGTGGCTAGCTAAAATCTGAGTTGGTCACCTCTCAATTTTAGCTAGCTAACGTTATGCTGCATCTAAAGTCAAACTGGCGACAACCAAATGATGACTGAAGGTTTTCCTACTAATTATTTCTCCTTTTGCAATGTTGTTGTATTTCCAAGCCACTGTAATGCACTTTGGATGAAATCAGCGCTCATTGAGAATGCTCGATCAGTCGGACATGTTTCTCAGATAGGGAAGTACTTATTCTTGAGAATAGCTTATAGCTAGCTAGCTACCATAGTGATGCCCTCAAGAGTATCTAATTTCAGAGCACCATTCAGATATAGCTTGCTAGTTGGTTGTTCTACAAAATACATTGAAGATGAAACGTGGCTGGGTATTTCAGCATGACAATGATCCCAAACACACTGCCCAGGCAACGAAGGAGTGGCTTCGTAAGAAGCATTTCAAGGTCCTGGAGTGGCCTGGCCAGTCTCCAGATCTCAACCCCATAGAAAATCTTTGGAGGGAGTTGAAAGGCCATGTTAAACAGCAACAGCCTCAAAACATCACTGCTCTAGAGGAGATCTGCATGGAGGAATGGGCCAAAATACCAGCAACAATGTGAAAACCTTGTGAAGACTTACAGAAAACGTTTGACCTCTTTTATATACCCTTTGTTGGCAATGACAAAGTAGTTAGTTAAGTATTTGGTCAATAACAAAAGTTTATTTTCCACCATAATTTGCAAATCAATTCATTAAAAATCCTACAATGTGATTCTCTGGATTTTTTTCTCATTTTGTCTGTCATAGTTGAAGTGTACCTATGATAAATTACAGGCCTCATCTTTTTAAGTGGGAGAACTTGCACAATTGGTGGCTGACAACTTTTTTTGCCCCACTGTATATAATCATGCTAGCTAATTGTTTCAATTGACCTTCCAAATGTGAAATTATAAGACAAAAAAGGACACTTACAGTTGAAGTCGGAAGTTTACACACACTTAGGTTGGAGTCAGTAAAACTAAGTTTTCAACCACTCCACAAATTTCTTGTTAACAAACTATAGTTTTGGCAAGTCGGTTAGGACATCTACTTTGTGCATGACAAGTAATTTTTTCCAACAATTGTTTAGACAGATTATTTAACTTATTCACTGCATCACAATTCCAGTGGGTCAGAAGTGTACATACACTAAGTTGACTGTGCCTTTAAACAGCTTGGAAAATTCCAGAAAATTATGTCATGGCTTTAGAGGCTTCTGATAGGCCTTGAAATACATCCACAGGTACACCTCCAATTGACTCAATTGATGTCAATTAGCCTAACTTCAAACTCAGTGCCTCTTTGCTTGACATCATGGGAAAACCAAAAGAAAATCAGCCAAGACCTCAGAAAAACATCCTTGGGAGCAATTTCGAAACGCGTGAAGGTACCACGTTCATCTGTACAAACAGTATAGTACAGTACAAATAGTACGCAAGTATACACATCATGGGACCACGCAGCCATCATACCGCTCAGGAAGGAGACGCATTCTGTCTCCTAGAGATTATTGTACTTTGGTGCAAAAGAGGTAAATCAATCCCAGAACAACAGCAAAGGACCTTGTGAAGATGCTGGAGGAAACGGGTACAAAAGTATCTACACAGTAAAACGAGTCCTATATTGACGTAACCTGAGAGGCCTCTCAGCAAGGATGAAGCCACTGCTCCAAAATAGTCTTAAAAAAGCCAGACCACGGATGACAACTGCACATGGGGACAAATATGATACTTTTTGGAGAAATGTCCTCTGCTCTGATGAAACAAAAATATAACTTTTGCCATAATGACCATCATTATGTTGGGAGGAAAAAGGGGGAGGCTTGCAACCCGAAGAACACCATCCCAACCGTGAAGCACGGGGGTGGCAGCATCATGTTGTGAGGGTGCGTTGCTGCAGGAGGGACTGGTGCACTTCAAAATAGATGGCATCATGAGGAGTTTAAAAAATGTGGATATATTGAAGCAACATCTCAAGACATCAGTCAGGAAGTTAAAGCGTGGTCGCAAATGGGTCTTCCAAATGGACAATGACCCCAAGCATACTTCCAAAGTTGTGGCAAAATGGCTTAAGGACAACAAAGTCAAGGTATTAGAGTTGCATACACAAAGCCCTGACATCAATCCCATAGAAAATGTGTGGGCAGAACTGAAAAAGCATGAGCGAACAAGGAGGCCTACAAACCTGACTCAGTTCCACCAGCTTTGTCAGGAGGAATGGGTCAAAATTCACCCAACTTATTGTGGGAAGCTTGTGGAAGGCTACCCAAAACATTTGACCCAAGTTAAACAATTTAAAGACAATGCCACCAAATACTAAGAGTGTATGTAAACTTTTGACCCACTGGGAATGTGATGTAAGAACTAAAGCTGAAATAAAATCATTCTTTCTGCTATTATTCTGACATTTCACATTCTTAATATAGAGTGGTGATCCTAACTGACCGAAGACAGGGAATTCTTACTAGGATTTACATGTCAGGAGTTGTGTAAAACTGAGTTTAAATGTATTTGGCTAAGGTGTATGTGAACTTCAACTGTACCTAAGCTGTTTCTTTATGTCCTCTTGGTGACGGTAAGGTTGCTAGCTAATCTCCTTCCCAGAGATCTTTGCCCAAATGTGGAGTCCATGGCGGTCTAGAATATGAAGTGTTGGCCCTTTTGGGTGCATTTAAGATGCATTAGTTTGTGTCTTTGAAGTTTCTCATGTCTACCCAGTTAATCAAGAAGGAATAACGCTTTTTCAAGGAGGTCCAATTGTTTTTTCTATCTGCTATAGAGCATAGTGAACTCCGGTTTCTCTGCAATGTAGGTAAAACTAAGGAAATCATCATCTATATTGCTCAATGCCATTAATATTTCCCAATGCCTCAAACCAAAGAGAATAATTAAAGTTGATCAACTCAAGCAAACTGGCCGTAATGTCAAACTGTGCACGAGAGGAAGCCAAGCTTACCATGTAGCCTACCAAATATCACAATCCGAGCCACTACAGATAACTCACAAAACATTGTGAATGCTATCCGTGAAGCTGATGGGTTTGGGCACACATCCTGAACCTCACAGGCAAGAGGGCTGTCTCTCTCAAAGCAGTGTACCACCTCCTGGGGAAGGTCAGAAAAGTGGTTACTTTTTTTTCACAAAAGCACCACCGCTCACCAAGTTGACAGTCAAGCAAGAGATGCTAGATACACCAAAACACAAATGAAACCATGATGTCACAACCCGTTGGAATACCATACATGACATGCTGGAATGTTATGTGGAACAGGAACCGGCCAGGTACTCTGCTGTATTGGACAAGGCTGTGAAGAAGTCGGTCAAAGTCATAGTCTTGCTGACATGACAGTGAACTGAAGCTGGCAGAAGAACTCATTCAATCAAATGTATTCATAAAGCCCTTCTCACATCAGTTGATGTCAGAAAGTGCTGTACAGAAATCCAGCCTAAAACCCCAAACAGCAAGCAATGCAGGTGTAGAAGCACCTTCAGCTACTCAACCCCCTGAAAACAATGACAACTCTCAGGAGTAGTGAAAAGTCCCACCTCAATGATTCTTCCTCTAAAGACAATGATTCTCAAAGCCACCAGGTCCTGAGGACAGTGGAACCATCAGTGAGGCCCAGCAGCCATCACTCAGGACTTTGAGAGAAGATAGACCCAAATCTTCTAGACTTCCTTCACAGAGCTACAGCACCTTGATTCAAGGTTTAAATCCTGTCAGCTTGCTGCATCTACATGGATCTCAATGAAATTGTGGAGCATGAACATTAGGTATTTGATATATTTTTAAGATTTTTCATGATATAGTTTGTTTTTATCATGCGTGTTAAAATGTGATGAGATGTCACTTACACTTTAATAATAATAAATGTTTGCCATTATTCTTGCAGTTTCAAGCAGTGCAAGCAGGGCCATCCACAGGAAGAAAATTCATCCTCGTTATCCTCAAAAGAAGATTGCCATGTCAGAGTTATTTGGGGAGCTTTTCAGAGGAGCAGACCAAGCCCTTTCCAAAGTTATTGAGTAGGAGGTCACCTCATACAAGGCAGCAGATTGCCTTCACGTGCATCCTTTTGTGTGGTGGAAAACAAACCAGTCAAAGTTCCACCATGTTGCAAAACTTGCACAACAGTGGCTCAGTGTCCCTAGAACCTCTGTTGCAATTGAGAGCGTTTTCTCCATCGCAGGGGACATTGTCAGTGCAAGCCGTTCTCGTCTTGCCTAAGAGAATGTTGACATGCTTATCTTTTTACAGAAGAACCTCGACATAAAGGAATAGATATCTCATATAGGGTACCAACTTGATGGTGTACTTGATGTTATTTCTACATTTAATATTGCCTATACATGTACCCTGTTTATTTAAAATAGAGAAGGCAAAGCACCTACAGGTTGTCAAAGCTAAGACAAAAGAACCTACTGATAGGTAAGACATGCCCATCCTCCCCCTGGAGCCACACTCCATAAACATCCAGCATTGCCAAATGGCCAGTCCAAGGGTCCTTACATCATTTTCCTCTTTTATTAGGTGCATTTCCCTGCGGCTCTAGGGTGAACTTCACCCTGGGTGAGTAATTAATAACCGTGTGTACAGCTTCACTGTGGTTTGTATGAGGAGAGATTTTAACCGTGGTAAGACAACAATAAAATGATTTATTTATTTCACCAGGTAGGCAAGTTGAGAACAAGCTCTCATTTACAATTGCGACCTGGCCAAGATAAAGCAAAGCAGTTTGACACGTACAACAACAGAGTTACACATGAAGTAAAACAAACATACAGTCAATAATACAGTAGAAAAATAAGTCTATATACAATGTAAGCAAATGAGGTGAGATAAGGGAGGTAAAAGGCAAAAAAAGGCCATGGTGGCAAAGTAAATACAATATAGCAAGTAAAACACTGGAATGGTAGATTTGCAGTGGAAGAATGTGCAAGGTTGAGAGAAATAATGGGGTGCAAAGGAGCAAAATAAATACAATAGGGAAAGGTAGTTGTTTGGGCTAAATTATAGATGGGCTATGTACCGGTGCAGTAATCTGTGAGCTGCTCTGACAGCTGGTGCTTAAAGCTAGTGAGGGAGATAAGTGTTTCCAGTTTCAGAGATTTTAGTAGTTTGTTCCAGTCATTGGCAGCAGAGAACTGGAAGGAGAGGCAGCCAAAGGAAGAATTGGTTTTGGGGGTGACTAGAGAGATATACCTGCTGGAGCGCGTGCTACAGGTGGGTGGTGTTTGGTGACCAGCAAGCTGAGATAAGGGGGGACTTTACCTAGCAGGGTCTTGTAGATGACCTGGAGCCAGTGGGTTTGGCGATTAGTATGAAGCGAGGGCCAGCCAACGAGAGCGTACAGGTCACAGTAGTGGGTAGTATATGGGGCTTTGGTGACAAAACGGATGGCACTGTGATAGACTGCATCCAATTTATTGAGTAGGTTATTGGCGGCTATTTTGTAAATTACATTGCCGAAGTCGAGGATCGGCAGGATGGTCAGTTTTACAAGGGTATGTTTGGCAGCATGAGTGAAGGATGCTTTGTTGCAAAATAGGAAGCCAATTCTAGATTTAACTTTGGATTGGCGATGTTTGATGTGAGTCTGGAAGGAGAGTTTACAGTCTAACCAGACATCTAGGTATTTGTAGTTGTCCACATATTCTAAGTCAGAACTGTCCAGAGTAGTGATGTTGGACAGGCGGGCATGTGCAGGCAGCAATCGGTTGAAGAGCATAAATTTAGTTTCACTTGTATTTAAGAGCAATTGGAGGCCACGGAGGGAGAGTTGTATGGCATTGAAGCTTGTCTGGAGGTTAGTTAACACAGTGGCCAAAGAAGGGCCAGAAGTATACAGAATGGTGTCGTCTGCGTAGAGGTGGATCAGAGACTCACCAGCAGCAAGAGCGACCTCATTGATGTATACAGAGAAGAGAGTCGGTCCAAGAATTGAACCCTGTGGCACCCCCATAGAGACTGCCAGAGGTCCGGACAACAGGCCCTCCAATTTGACACACTGAACTCTCAGATAAGTAGTTTGTGAACCAGGCGAGGCAATCATTTGAGAAACCAAGGCTATCGAGTCTGCTGATGAGGATGTGGTGATTGACAGAGTCGAAAGCCTTGGCCAGGTCAATGAATATGGCTGCACAGTATTGTTTCTTATCAATGGCGTTTAAGATAGTTTTGGAACTGAGCGTGGCTCAGGTGCATCCATGACCAGCTCTGAAACCAGATTGCATAGCGGAGAAGGTATGGTAGGAATCGAAATGGTCGGTAATCTGTTTGTTGACTTGGCTTTTGAAGACCTTAGAAAGGCAGGGTAGGATAGATATAGGTCTGTAGCAGTTTGGGTTAAGAGTGTACCCCCTCTTTGAATAGGGGGATGACCGCAGCTGCTTTCCAATCTTTGGGAATCTCAGACGACACGAAAGAGAGGTTGAACAGGCTAGTAATAGTGGTGGCAACAATTTTGGCAGATAATTTTAGAAAGATATGGTCCAGATTGTCTAGACTGGCTGATTTGTAGGGGTCCAGATTTTGCAGCTCTTTCAGAACATCAGCTGGGCGAGTTGCTGTGGGGGGTGCAGTGCTGTTTACCGGGGTAGCGGTAGCCAGGTGGAAAGCATGGCCAGCCGTAGAAAAATGCTTATTGAAATTCTCAATTATAGTGGATTTATTTGTGGTGACAGTGTTTCCTATCTTCAGTGCAGTGGGAAGTTGGGATGAGGTGTTCTTATTCTCCATGGACTTTACAGTGTCCCAGAACGTGTTTGAGTTTGTGTTCCAGGAAGCAAATTTCTACTTGAAAAAGCTAGTCTTGGCTTTTCTAACTGCCTGTGTATATTGGTTTCTAGCTTCCCTGAAAAGTTTCATATCACGGGGGCTGTTCAATGCTAATGCAGAACACCATAGGATGTTTTTGTGTTGGTTAAGGGCAGTCAGGTCTGGAGATGAGTCGCATGACCACCAGTACAATACCTATCATGATAGCAATATTTGCAAACATTGGTCCCCATTTTACTAAAGTAAGTCCAGCCAATCGCAAGCGTGTGTATCAAATCCAGCATTGTCCTGTACTTATTGCCGTAATTTTTTCAGTTTGGTCATAGCTTCCATAAATGATCCATCTGGGGCCGTGTTGTTGGGAATGAAGATGCAATATTCTTCTCCAAACATTATGCAAAATCCACCTTTCTCGGCTAAGAGACAATTCAAAACCTGCCTGTTCTGCCATGTCATTTTGCTTGTGGCCTGTACGTGTTCTCCCAAAGCTGTCAATACAGAGTCTCATTAATTAATTAATTATACTTTGTTGGTTATAGTAAATGTGCTTCTTTAAGCAGAACAACAGTTTTCAGCTGTACTAACATAATTGCAAAAGAGTTTTCTAATGATCAATTTGTCACGCCCTGATCTTAGATATCTGTTTTCTATTTATTTTGGTTAGGTCAGGGTGTGACTAGGGTGGGTACTCTAGGTTTTGTATGTCTGTTGGCCTGATATGGTTCCCAATCAGAGACAGCTGTTTATCGTTATCGTCTGATTGGGGATCATATTTAGGCAGCCCCTTTTCCCACTTTCTGGTGTGGGATCTTGTAAATGTAATTGATCCATTCTAGGTTTTTGTTGTGTGATATCCAAAGGAATATTGATTCAATTCCCAATTTATTCTTATCTCTTGCTTTGTATACATTAGGAACTCGTCTAGGCTGTCCTACTGTGTCTAACTATACTTTTGGATCAGATTCATAGGCTCTTTTCACTCTGTTTTATAGTCTGCTCTTGTTGTGACTTTATAATGGTCACCTGTTGTATTGCTCTAACTGAAGCACATAGTCCAGCCCACTTTGCTGGTAAAACATTTAGGAGTTTGTTCATTCCGCACATCCAGAAACTGTCTGCTGTACCACTGTTTTAGTTTTTCAACATTGATAGAGACGGTGCTATTTTAGTTATATTTCCACATCGTTCACTCTTAAACATAATCAGCCCCTTTTCAAATTTTCAAACTCCTGCAGTTTCCAGTACCCACATTGTTTTGCATTCAACCGTAGTGTTCCCTACATTACTCCACTGCCTTCATGACTAAAGAAGCATTCACATTTTCCTTTTACCACAGTACACAGTGGTTCCTCCTTTAAAAGTTGTGTCATACTGCGGCACACCTTACGGTCTGCTGCCCGTTATCTATTTATCAGCCATTTTTTTCTGTTAATGCAAGTTATTGCTAGTTTGACCACCAGAGGGCATCTTTGAGAATAATTTGATTGTCTTCCATACTGGCATTACCAGAGAATTTAAAACCTTTTTTGTAATAACATAGTATATGGGATTGATTAAGAAATTTGGCTTAATTAATTAGATAAATATTATCGTGTTTCTATTCTGAGAAAAGGGAAAAAACCTCAGGGGTTTAGGATGCAATGGAAAATGGCGCTTTACAACGTGATGGTCGGAAGAAGGCTACAGCATGAGAATTGGAGGATTCTACATGGTTTGCGCCTTCATTAGACATCTTTGTTCCAATATTTCTATAAATCACTGATATTTCTTCCCATAGCAATTCATTAGGGATCCGTAACTAAATCAACATCTGCATTTTGAACGAGTATTTTTAATCATTATTTTATTAACAAAAGCATAAAGATGCTGATGAAAAAATACAGTACTGTAAAATGCTTTTTGTTTTGGATAAAGCATTTAAAACCTTTTGAAGATACAAGCCACCTGCATTTGTTTATTAGGCTACTGTGCAGTCTACAATACATACATGTCTCATCCTGACCATAGAGAGACCTTATTTTCTATGGTAGAGTAGGTCAGGGCATGACTGGGGGGTTTAGTTATTATTTTCTATGTGGGGTTCTAGGTTAGTTTCTCTGTGTTGGTGTTTGGTATGATTCCCAATTAGAGGCAGCTGGCTATCGTTGTCTCTAATTGGGGATCATATTGAAGTAGCATTTTTAGTTAGTGCATGTAGCACCTCTGTAGTCACGGTTTGTTGTTTATTTCGTTATGTTGTTTTGTGCGTTTTCAAATAAATATTATGTGGAAACCATATCGCGCTACAGTTTGGTCCGATAAATATTCCAGCGAAAGTGACAATACTTTAGTAAACATGGGAAAGTTCCTAATTCCTTACATAAGGGAGAGCAGGCCATGTCTGTACTACAGAATGCGGGAGACCGGGGTTCAAATCACTAACTGAGAGGAAGGACTAGGCTGTCCTTGTAAATATAAATTTGTTCTTAACTGATATGTGTTCATTCATAGTTGTGATGTCTTCACTCTTATTATACAATGTAGAAAATTGTATAATCCTGGATTGAGTAGTGGGGCCAAACTTTTGACTGTTACTTGCTTAATTCATTTGATTAATATTGTGTTTTTTCTATTCCAAGAAAAACAAAACATTCTCTGGGTTTCCAATTGTATGGAACTGAAAATATGGCGCTGTACAATATGATGGTCAGCAGTACAGTACTGGGCTATTTAGCTAAAGAATCCCTGCAGGCCACGTGGGAGACCGGGTTGAATTTCCCTACAGGGAGGAAGGAATATGCTGTCCTTGTAAATAAGAATTTGTTCTTAACTGAATTGCCTAGTTAAATAAAGGTTACACTAAGAGCATACCATTTCTGCACCCTAATTTTCCAATTCTTGTCTAACCAATACCCAAAATGGAGATATAGTGAAAATAAAAATGTCAGTAATTTATCAAGACCAGTCCCAATGCTTGTCTCAGAGCAGCGCAAAATGGTGCTAAAATAGTTGTAGGCTATTGCTTCAAATCTTATTACTTCTAACTTCAATATGCACTTTAAATAAGACCTACACCATTTTTAACAGCACATTACTCAACACTAGTGAGACTCGATTCGCCTATGGTAGGCCTACAGTATATCTAAAAACATGTTTTTCAATGACGTGACTCTCCGCCAATAATTACATTTAGAGGATTGGAGGACTCTATATTAATATCTAAGGGGCATTTTCTGTTAGGATCTGTGAGAATATCTGAAAATATCTAAGGGGCTTTTATATAAATTCTAAATAATAATAATAATAATATTAATCTTTGTTTAAAAAGTAACAATATTTTGGAGATTTCGTTTTCATTTAACCTAGAGTGAGCGAGAAAAAGGCAATTCTTAAACAAGGGGTGAGACATTCTCACTATTTTTTTAAATAAAGCCAGTTTTTAGAATTATTTATTTCTGGAGAAACCTTGATTATTTAGCAGACATCACTTGCTTATATTCAGTCAACACATATCTTAAGGATAGGCGGGACGCAAATGTCTCAACTGGCCAACTGCCAGGGGGAATGCAGAGCGCCAGATTCAAATAAAATGCTATACAATTCAAACTTTCATTAAATCACACATGTAAGATACTCAATTAAAGCTACACTTGTGAATCCAGCCAACATGTCAGATTTTTAAAAAGCTTTTCGGCGAAAGCAGAAGCTATTATCTGATAGCCTGCACCGTCTACACCAGCAGTAAACAAAGGAGCTAGCATAATACAACCCTGCAGGCGCTACACAAAACACTGAAATAAAATATAAAACATGCATTACCTTTGACGAGCTTCTTTTGTTGGCACTCCAATATGTCCCATAAACATCACAATTGGTCCTTTTGTTCGATTAATTCCGTCCATATATATCAAAAATGCCCATTTATAAAGCGTGTTTGATCCAGAAAAAAACAGCTTACAAAAACGCAATGTCACTACAAAATATTTCAAAAGTTGCCTATAAACTTTGCCAAAATATTTCAAACTACTTTCGTAATACAATGTTAGGTATTTTTAAACGTTAATAATCGATCAAATTGTAGACGGGGCAATCTGTGTTCAATACAGGAAAGATAACAAACCAGCGCTGCTTTTCACGTCTTGCGCAACTCACAAAAGTGTCCCCAGTTCCGAGTTGGCCTACTTCATTGCACAAACGAATAACCTCAACCGAATTCCAAAGACTGGCGACATCCAGTGGAAGCGGTAGGAACTGAAAATAGGTTCCTATGAAATATCCCATGGCAAAGACAATAGAGGGAACATTTAGGGGGGGAAAAAAATACTGAACAGTTAGTCCTCGGGGTTTAGCCTGCTACATAAGTTCTGTTATACTCATAGACATGATTAGAACAGTTTTAGAAACTTCAGTGTTGTCTATCCAAATCTATGAATAATATGCATATCTTATATTCTTGGCATGAGCACCAGGAAGTTGAAATTGGGCATGCTATTTATCCAAAAGTGAAAATTCTGCCCCCTAGCTTTAAGAAGTTTTAAGAATAGCATGAAATATTTGAACATCTTCGCTTCTCCATGCTCGTCTCAGAGCACCGCGAAACGGTGCTGAAATAGACATCCACAGCGGGAGTGCTATGTATTCTGTACTCTTCGGTTACACATCATTGGAATAGCAGAAGAGCAGAACATCTTCAGACAAATCAACTATAGCCCTTGAGCAATTTGCTCAAAATTGCTACAGAAAAAAAGGAGGAAGATCAAACAAGTACTGGGCGTCCGCTCAAACTCCATGGGGGCAATTTCTCACCAGGGACCAGGCCCATATTTGATTTTTTAAGTTAAGTTTGGCTATTTACAAAGCAAAATGTACTACAATATTGTAGCCTACACCTCAAAGACTTATGTGTTCCACAATAATGTACTCTTGCCTCTTTTTTCAGGTAAATTGACGATGCAACAAATACACTGATCATCTCAGAAAGGTTTTACCTGTGGTCGTGGAGCTGGGTGGAAGTGAGACTAAAATGCATTAATGTAATTTTAATCTTTATTTTATTAACAAAAGCATTACGATGTTGAAATATTGTACTGCTGTTTTGAGTTAGAAATGTAACACTTTAGAGTACTTTTTTCACAACAGTAGCCGGGTTATAAAATGTATTTTGTCCTGCTAATAGGAAACATTTGCATGATGGGCGACACCTGCTACAGACCTTGCATCTTGTTTACATTCTTTATTGTAACCACAATGTCACACAATTTGTATGCACCTCCCAATTTTGGAGGGGGCACAAGGGTAGATTGGCGGAGTCAGGTTGTAGACCTGAGCCAACTCCCCGTGCTTACCGTGGTCAGAGAATGACTGGTCAAGCACCGTATTATCTGGTTCTGCGCACCATGCCTTCGATGCGCAGCCACAGCCCGGTGCGTTCTGTGCAAGCTCCTCGCAGTGGCCGTGCTAGAGTGGGCATTCAGCCAGGACGGATTATGCCGGCTCAGCATTCCTGGCCTCCGGTGCGTCTCTTCGGCCCAGGTTATCCTGCGCCAGCTCTACGCAAGTTGTCCCCGGTTCGCCAGCAAAGCCCAGTGCGGCCTGTTCCAGCTCCCCGCACTTGCCAGGATAAAGGGGTATCCAGCCAGGACGAGTTATGCCAGCTCTGCGCTCCAGACCTCCAGTGCGCCTTCACAGTCCAGTGTGTCCTGCGCTGGATCTACGCACTATGCCTCCAGTGCGCCGTCATAGCCTAGTGCATCCTGTGCCAGCTCTCCACACTCGCCGAGCTAGAGTGGGTATCCAGCCAGGAAGTGTTGTGGCAGCTCCACTCACTAGGCTGCTCAGTCCGGTGAGACCGGTTTTGGCTCCACCTTCGAAGCCTCCAGCGACGGTCCCCCGGTCCGGAGCCTACAGCGACGGTCCCCCGGTCCGGAGCCTCCAGCGACGGTCCCCCGGTCCGGAGCCTCCAGTGAAGGGCCATGCACCAGGGCCGCCACCAAAGCGAAGGGATCTGCGGGCAGAGGGGGGTTTACATCCCACACCGGAGCCGCCTCCGTGAAGAGATGCCCAACCAGACCCTCCCCTTTAGAGTCAGGTTTTGCGGCCGGAGATCAGGGTGGCAATAGAAAGGCTTTTATTCTCTATTTTGGTTAGGCCATAGTGTGACTAGGGTGGCATTCTAGTTTCTTTACAAAAATGTAGGATGCTACATTTTTGACCAGTTGCAACTAAGTACGCCTAATAAAGTAGGCCTAACTCAGCCAGTTAAGTTATTTTATAGAGGTCTAGGCTCCGAAAAAAAGTCTCCAATTAAGCCCTCGTTGTTTATTAACTCTCTCATTCTTATACATCTTCCTAATGGTAGGTTAAACCCTGGATGGCTTGACCACACCTATTCTCTCCTATTGATTTCCACGTTATATTTTTCCCTCTAATTATTGCACTTGGTTTATTTGCTATTACCCCTGTGTCTAGGTTTTTATAATTGTTCTCTTTCCCAGTACATTTTTTTTTACTTCACACGTTGTTATTTCTATGTTTTTCTGTACTGTATGTTTTTTTTTTTTACCTTGCAGCTTAGTATTCGACTTTTAGTCGTACCGGGCAATCGCTGATATCATCTTGGCATTTATTACTATTTTATTTATTGTATAATATCCATGTATTTTTTTTAAATTAAATCTTGCCCGTTCAGACCTCTATCATATTACTTTAATAGTCATTCATGCCCCATTCACACTCCCCTCCTTTAGCGTGGGCTGGGCGCCTGTCTAAGCAGTCCCTTGCTGATTCACATCCTCAACACAAAGCGATAACCACAGGATTTTTGCCTGCCTGTGCAGTCCTTTATTGATACACTTCCTCAACACAATAAAACAGTATCCGCAGGTCTTTTGTCCTATCCGTGCAGACCCCCAGTAATTCACTTCCTCAAAATACTACAGCAGTATCCATAGGACCTTTGCTTATTTTTATTTCACCATGCAGATGAACAGTTGCCACCCCACAATGGATTGAGCAGAACATTCACAGGGCAGACAGATGAATTGAACGAGATCGAACAAATGCCTCAGATGAGCGGCTGTGCGAGCCAGATTATTTGAATGACCCACCTGACTGGGACTGATTGAATAAGATGAATGAATTGCGCTCGAAACATTGCGATTGCAACCTCAAACATGAACAAACAAGTCAGGCGAAACTGAAGACAAAACAATCCAAACTCAAACAAACTGAACAAACTGGTCAGATGGACTCACCCTAACAAAACAGATGAATAACCCCACTCAACTGAGCCGATCCAAACAGGTGAGTAACCCCACTCAACTGAGCCGAACACAACTGGTGAATAACCCCACTGTCACGCCCTGACCTAAGAGACATAAAAAGGAACTATTTTGGTTTGGTTGGGGCGTGAGTTGGGGTGGGCATTCTGTGTTGTTTTTCTATGTTTTCTTTTCTATGAGTTTGGCCTGGTTCCCAATCAATCGTTGTCTGAGAACCATACTTAGGTAGCCTTTTCCCACCTGGTGTTGGTGGGTGGTTGTTTCCTGTTGTGTCACCTTTCAGGACTGTTTAGATTTGTTGTTTCACTTTGTTATTTTGTATTTCGTATCCACAGCTGAGGCAGGCTCTCGGAGCGAACCACAAACTCTATACTATAAGTAAGAACTTTGATTACCTCTTTTTAAGTGGCCACTTGTTTGTGCAGTTCATCCAAAAAGACCCGTTATTACAAAGTAACACAGCTGAGCTGGTCCATGGAGCAAATGTTTTCCCAGTCTCAGCACACTCCTTTATGTTAATATCAACTATTTTTGGCTTCACGCCACTATGGTTTCCCACTCTAAATTCCTTCCCGCGGGCGGGCTTTCCCTGCCCCTCCAAATCCTTTACCGATTATATTGGTGGCACAACTGAACATTTGGGAAAATAATAATCAGCCCCCACCAGGCTGTAGTCATAATTATATTGATTATGACACTTCTTATCCAGGCATGCATCTGGATTACAATTTGTGTATTTCTTTGGTATATTGAATTCTCATGCTATCATTATTTCACAATATGCTACTGGAAAAACACCCATAGTGGCTATATAAAGTTTGTTGCATACATACAATACCGTTCAAAAGTTTGGGGCCACTTAGAAATGTTGTTGTTTTTGAAAGAAAAGCATTAAACTGCATGAAATTGATCAGAAATACAGTGTAGGCATTGTTAATGTTGTAAATGACGATTGTAGCTGGAAACGGCAGATTTTTTATGGAATATCTACATCGGCGTACAGAGGCCCATTATCAGCAACCATCACTCCTGTTTTCCAATGGCACGTTGTGTTAGCTAATCAAAGTTGATCATTTTAAAGGCTAATTGTGTCACGATTGTCATAAGGATGAGACCAAGGTGCAGCGTGAATAGAATTCCACATTTTTTATGAACTGAAACTCACCAACACAAAACAACAAGCAACCAAATGAAACGTGAAGCTACTAGTGTACACACTGGCACCTAACTGTAGACAAGATCCCACACCAGAAAGTGGGAAAAGGGGCTGCCTAAATATGATCCCCAATCAGACGATAACGATAAACAGCTGTCTCTGATTGGGAACCATATCAGGCCAACAGACATACAAAACCTAGAGTACCCACCCTAGTCACACCCTGACCTAACCAAAATAAATAGAAAACAGATATCTAAGATCAGGGCGTGACAAATTGATCATTAGAAAACTCTTTTGCAATTATGTTAGTACAGCTGAAAACTGTTGTTCTGCTTAAAGAAGCAATACAACTGGCCTCCTTTAAACTAGTTGAGTATCTGGAGCATCAGCATGTGTTCGATTGCAGGCTCAAAATGGCCAGAAACTCTTCAGTCTATTCTTGTTCAGAGAAATTAAGGCTATTCCATGTGAGAAATTTTCAAGAAACTGAAGATCTCATACAATGCTGTGTATGAATACACCATAGTGCCCTCAAAGCTCATCACTAAGCTAAAGACCCTGGCACCAACGATGAGACAGCCTATAGGGAAGAGGTCAGAGACATGGCCGCGTGGCACCAGGACAACAACAACCTCTCCCTCAACGTGATCAAGACAAAGGAGGTGATTGTGGACTACAGGAAAGGGAGGACAGAGCACACCCCCATTCTCATCGACAGGGCTGTAGTGGAGCAAGTTGAGAGCGTCAAGATCCTTGGTGTCCACATCAACAAACTATCATGGTCCATACACACCAAGACAATCGTGAAAAGGGCAAGACAAAACCTATTCCCCCTCAGGAGACTGAAAAGATTCGGTGTGGGTCCTCAGATCCTCAAAAAGTTCTACAGCTGCACCATCAAGAGCATCCTGACTGGTTGCATCACTGCCTGGTATGGCAACTGCTCGGCCTCCGACCACAAGGCACTACAGAGGGTAGTGCGTACGGCCCAGTACATCACTGGGGACAGGCTTCCTGTCATTCAGGACCTCTATACCAGGTGGTGTCAGAGGAAGGCCCTAAAAATTGTCAAAGACTCCTGCCACCCTAGTCATAGATTGTTCTCTCTGCTATCGCATGGCAAGCGGTACCGGAGCGCCAAGACTCCTGAACAGCTCATCAAATGGCTACCCAGACTATTTTCATTGCCCCCTCTTTCATGCTGCTGCTATTCTGTTTATTATCTATGCATAATCACTAACTCTACCTACATGTACATATTGCATGTACATACTAACCAGTGCCCCCGCACATTGACTCTTTAACGGTACCCCCTGTATATAGCCTCACTATTGTTATTTTACTGATGTTCTTTAATTATTTGTTACTTTTATTTGATTTTTTACTTAATAACACATTTGTCTTAAAACTGCATTGTTGTTTAAGGTTTACACCTGTTGTATTCGGTGCATGTGACAAATAACATTTGATTGGATCTCTCCATATGTCTCAGCATATGACACCCTTCTCTCCACTCTCACTTGTTGCACCTCCACTGCCTGCATCATTGCATCACACCCACTATATGCCACACTATGAGCGCCCCCACAGCTGCAGCAATTTGGTTGTACACCATTCCCACACTAACCATACTCATGCTCTCCTCCACACCTGACACACCTCTTTCTCTTTACAGGGTGTTGCCACATGCACAAACCTCTGGTAGTTATGACATCATAAAGTATTCAGTACATCAACCCTCACAACTCATACACCCTATGGTTACTATATTTGTCAGTACCCAGTCCTTGAAGTGTAACAGAATAGACGGGCTATCTACCCTAACTCCACCCCTTGCTGCTTGCAATCTTTGGACATTCACTAGAACGCCTCTCAAGTTGTCGCTTACCTCTTTAGTGCTAACACTTACACTCCTGTTATCACCCCTTTAATCCACTGCTTTCCTGCTTGGTCAGTCCAGCTGCTCGACACCACCTTACACTTCCTTATTTGCTTCACTCAGAGCTTTTTCCCTCTGCGCCATGTCCTAATAGAACACCAAACTTTCATCTCCTAACACTTCAGCATTGACAACGTCCCCAATCAACTCTTTTATCACAGCCGTCAACCTTATTGGACGTATCGCCCAGACTCCACCTTCCTCCCTAAACTTCTGACTCGCTTTATGCTCCTCCTCACCTCCATGCTCCCCTTGCGACATCTTGCACTTCCTCTGCATTCTCTACCTCCGAACTGCCGCTAGCGTTGAAAACTGTTGCTCTCCTCAAACTTTGTTTTCTGCCTCCTCTCTGCCACCATAGACCTCTGGCTCCCCTTCAAACTCCTACTTCCTTTTCCTCCCATTTCCTTTTTCTATTTCTTTCTTCATTTATTTGTACCACTATTCACCATACTTGTTTCACTTTCTTCTCCATCACTGTCTCCTACCATCTCTGACCCAGTCACAGCACAGTTGTGCCGAACCACCGAAACCGAGTAAAGTTGGAATGTTTGTTCATCAACGATTGATCGTTAGCCACAGCTTTCAGCCTCTCCTGGCTCAGCCCCAACTTCTTATTTTTGCTACACACAGTTCCCTTCTTTGATTATCAGCTGTTGTCAAACACACCTGGGGTGCATTCAGTTCGAGTGAACGTTTCCTAATTTGCATGACGGTTTGTAGGGCTACTGAACGACACATTTCCACAAAATGGTGGGCGCCGTTCTTCAACAGCGTTGGCTCTGCCACCTCGGATGTAGTCCTCAATAGTGCATCCCATTTGTAAAGCATCTGCTTTGTCTTGATGTTCTTCTTTATCATTAGCTACCTCACCGCTTTTCCATTTCAAACAAGCGCACTCTCATTCTCCCGGATTCCTCGATTTCCTTCTCCTCTAGAAACTCCATTGACTACCTAGCTAGCTATTTACTCCAAAGTACTCAGAGCTTGTGCTGTTTTTGCTTTTCTCTCCTGGCTTGCTGCGCCTACTCAAATCAACTCATATAGAATTCTTGCAGTTGACATACAATGCCTCTTGGTGGCCATGTTGGAAGACCACCGCATGAATCCTCCCGACAAAAACAGCTGAGTGGCTACCACAACCTGCATAATAACTGATTCATCACCATAGTCATTCTCTGTGGAATATTTGGCTGAAAATGTATATTTACAGATTCCCGCAGTCATGAAACACCATTGGCGATACCAATGACGTAAGACTCAAGAACTGTCCGAAAAGAGAAAAACCTTTTTGCCCATCAAGACCTGAACCCATATAGGCTTTGACTTCCAAAAACTCTCCAAAACAAATGGCAATATCTTTAGTAGGACAAGCATTTGCCCAGATGTCTGTTTTAGTTTACCATCACTTGACGTTAATGTACTAACAGAGGGGAATAAGGGAAACCAAGAATAGCAGAATTCACTGAGTCCAGATCAATCTGTCCTGACACAACAAGATGAGTCTTTGCCTTTTCTATTTCATCACACTGACTGACATGCTTCTCCAATGTCCTTTTAGTATATGCATCCTCATTGAAGTGTGACTGCATGTCCTCAAAAGAACACTCAGTGTCTGCACTTACTGTAGGCAAGGCCCACACCCTCTTTGATCCCTGCTAGTTTATGTTGTGCCAGGGTGTCTCCACAGAGACACCCTGGCATATATCGTTTTCTCCGTTAATAGTTAGCATTTTAACCCCACTGTAAAATGAAGCCATGTCTTCCTTGATTCTATTCAATATTACATCTCCATCAGATTGACAGAGGTCTGCTGATCTAGCCATGGCAGGTAGCCTGATAGCAGCCAGGTTAGACCTGTATTTTGGATTTATATTTCCTAGGGTGTAGTACACCATTAACAACTTGTTTTTTGATGCAAAGGAGCCCAGTGGATTACAGATTTATTTCATCCGTGTACAGAACAATCTGCAATGCATTTGGCTTCTCTGAAATTAAGGGATGTGATTTCAGAAGAGCACAGTCAACAATGTCACGAGAAAAAAAAAATCCCTGCACACCTGGGGTCCCTTTTAAACCGTGGACATAATCCTTGGGTGTGATAAGAACTATTCTAGACTTTTGACTAATGGTACATATTTAAATCATTTGTCTTTGCTGAAAATGAATTTTGATCCTCCACAGTTCATCCTGCATATGGTTTGAGCAATTGGAATTTCCTCTGCGTCCAAACAGCTAAACTGCTTCTTAATAACACTGTCCTGTCTAAATGTTGTTGCAACACCAGCGAGAGAGATAGAGAGGTGGAGATGTCAATCTTGGAGGTTGGAACACACCATGTATACCTATGATATTCAGATTTGCTACTGACATATTCATTAACATAAGGACATAAGGGATCTACAATAGTAAGGTGGACAACCTAGCACTGAGAACGAACTCAAGTCACTGAACCACTACAAAATGCTCTGCATAATGTAACAAACCAAATGCTGTGCTCGGTTCAGAAAAAGCATCTTACCTGTGAGAGACGATGCTTGACTCTGGCATTTATCACAAAAGTAACATACTTGTTTCACTGCGACAGCTCCATGTTGGTTAATGGCCCTTTGCCCTTCACCGGAGTCAGATGTATGGAGTTGCTGACCAGTGATGCTGGAGTTAGCTAGAAGCTGATCGGGTTGAATGTTGTCCTGTGTACCACACATCAAAGAAACATTATTTGAGATTAACTCTATTAGTGAAACTAAATACAGTTAAGTGTTTTGTTACTATTTATCATTGATTATTTTCACATTAACCCAGCTTTAGCCATAAGTCATTATAGCTAAAATTATCGAATAGCCTATGGACAGTATGACTTTGGTCCGTGTATCATCATCGTTCATTAAATTATTTTTGAAAATCCAGAGAACAAAAAAAGAAATGCTAGCTAGCTACTTACTTGTTCCGGTGGTACTTGGCTTTCCTCCGATGGCTGTTCATCTGGTCGAGTGCAATCAAGTAGGTGTTGAAGGTGTCTTCTCTTTACATGATGATAGAAGGAATTTTACACTCTTTATTCCCCAGTGCATCCGTCAATACCACAGAGCAACTAGAAATCAGGGCTGCAATCTATTGATATGGCTCAATAACAGTTTCAATGAATAAGTCATAACAACTCAGCAGATAACGCACCGCCAAAGAATCTTGAACGTTACTAAAAGTAAACGCAAGTAAAAACGTTCCCACTACTTCCGATGAAAAGGGCAGAAAGAACTGAAAATGATGTTCACAGGTGTTTATAATACGACCAAGTAATTTGATTGGAGTTGAGTACAACAGCACTGGGACTTTTAACTATACATGTATCACTCCGCTTTACAGGTGTTCTAAGAACCGTTAATTACATTAACAATCGTTATCTTATCTTAGATTGTAAAAAAAACTTCGCACCGCAAAGATGATCAATGTTTCCACAAATAACATTTGAGTTCAATTATGAATGGTCGTCAGGAGAGGACGGTAACGTGTAGACCTATACAAAGTAGCAGTAGCAAGCTAATGTGTAGGAAAATGTATATGTGGTGCTTGGCAACAGTCCAGTCCCAGACCAGTTGGGGAACTATGTGTGTTGGTGGAGCCAAATAAATGATTAAATAAATAAACAAATCATAATCTGCTGTCGCTTATTACTGTTCACTAATAAATTGCGCTTGTAGAACTGTTGTATAAAAGCAATATCACACTTGAGGTCGTGCTGTTATCCTGAATATTATCATCTGTGGCGTCGCACCTACGACGTGTGATATTGCTTATTAATTAACTGACCTACGTTCATCACATTATCTAGCTACATAAGGGAGGCCTAACTAAAAAGTCAAAGACGGTCCAAATCTTTGAGTTATCTAACAACAAAATGAATTAAGATGGAATGGATGACACATATCCAGGCATGGATCATATCAACCGCAGTATTAAAAGGTCATGTTCATTTGTTTATAACCGTCTCCCTTTCTCCTTAGCAAGCTAACGTTAGCTAATGTTCATTTGAATTGGATAGTTGGCAAACCAAGTTAGCATACTAATTTTAACTAGGTAACGTTGACTGTTAGCAGTTAATAACTGCACGAACGGCCATTCCTTGAAAAAAAATTGAACTTTGATTAGATTGAGAGTGCTTTATTGCCAGAAATAGTGTTAATGAGGGGGTAAATGTACCTAATGACTGAATCACTGGTCTTAATTTCAGTCTACATTTTTAAATGTTAATTGGTTGTGTTTTTGGCATCTTAAGCCTGACAGAACCAGGCCAGACATTGATAAAAGAAGGAGATGTAGAAAGGGCGCCAAGTCCAGAGAAGCTAAATTATCCATGGTGTCAGTCATTGTCTACAATCTTAACTAGGCAAGCAAAGATTAACTAACTAAAATGTTTAATATGGGAGACAATTTAGCATTATCGTTAGTTTCATTAGCTTGCACTACCTTTTTGATAGTGTTTCCGTATAAATATAACTTCTACTACTACTCTAAATGAGGGACAAGAAACAAAGTGACTATTTAGTCGACAGTGTTTCCTGTGGAATGAGAGGTTTGGGGGGGGGGATTGTATACTATGTATTTTTTATTAGCTAAGCAATAAGTGGTAAATGCAATTTTCGTATATACGGGCTCTCTGATCCACCTCACAGGGCAAACAGAGAACTGTCTTGTTCCTGACAAAGATATTATAATATACCCTGATGACAGTAGAAGTTCTGGCTTCCGAGCCGGCCTGTCAGAGTAGAGACTGGGCGTGGTTTAAACTTGCTCAGCCTATTGCAGGTGCTCAGGCGGGTCCCCGCCTCTTGGCGCTTCTGTTGATAGATGTAACTGTTGCTGTGAAGAACATCCATGCGCTCATGCTCGATACTGTTATTTCACACCTGGCTCCTGTTATCTAACAAAAGACTGCTTGTTCTGCAACCCCATGCCCCCCCCAACTCATTGCACAGTCCCTGTCTTCTGTATTTTTCCATAATGAGAAAGGCCCATGGCCTTGAAACTTTTAATGTTTCAAGTCAGCTATGTTGCATAACACATACATACACACAAGCCAACAGCATATAATATTCAATCATATATATATATATATATATATATATATATATATGGCTATAATGTAAAACACAGAATCCAACAGAACTGAGCAGCTTAAGAAGCCATAGCAGGGACGGGGGTAAACTACTTCAGGAAAATGTAAAACAGTGAGCTCGCAGGAATTCGTTCTGGTAGTAACCAGTCTAATGCTTCCTAAGCCTCCAGCTAGATAGACAGACAGAGCCTTACTCTGTCTGTCTGCCTGTCTGTCTGTCTGGTTATGGATGAACTCCAGAGGCTCCTCGATTGAGGGAACTCCCGCTTCATACCTGAACTGAAGACCCGCTGGGGACCTTTTACAACAAGTTTTATGGAGTGTTCAAAAAGGTCATGAAACCACTGCTGCTGGACAAAGGTAATTACTGGCTCTGTTGACAATGAAGAATCCCATGAATGGATACATTTGTTTAAATAACTGGCTGCAGTAAATCAAATGAAACTATTTTAGTTTTTAACCGTGAATCACTCAATCACCATGATGAAGGCTTTGCCAGATATGTTCCCATCACCTGTGCTTCCACCAAAGAAGTTAGGACATGCAAGTGAGGCTATGCTTCACATCCTTGAGGAAAGAAATGTGTGCATGTATTAGAATTTATTACTTAAGTATAATATACAAAGGCTGTGAATTGTCTTTGTGGTCATGTTTTTTTTCTCTCTTTGTGTTTGTGTCAGTCTGCAGAAGACCCCAACACATTTCTTCAGGCGAGACCACTCTTCAGCCCTGTCGTGATTGTCTGCAAAGCCAACTGCGTACTGGCCATTGGAACCATGCCTGTGGTGACCTTCCCAAAAGAGGACATCTATGCCAGCGTGACGTATCTTATGGCGTGTTATGACGCCTTTCACCTCACATATCCTAAGTGCATTGTGACACTCCTCTCTGTGCTGCAGACAGAAGTCCTGTCAGACGCCATACACACCCGGGACATGACTTCTGCATATAAAAAGGTCTATAGCAGAGTGGAAAAGTTCATTACTAACTAGGGTTGCACAATACAATTTTTTTATTTCCGGTCCCAATAACAGAACTGTGTGTATTGGCCCATCCGAGACCCAATCCGATAACCTTTATTAAATAGGCAGGGCGTTTGTTGTTTATTATAAGAAGGTTTAAAGCACTGTTACGTTTGTTATCTTCCCATTGGTCTTACGTTTTCACCTTGACCACCAATGGCCTTTGATGTTGTTTTTGCATCCTTCGTTCTGCTCATATCAGCCTCTGGATAATTGAGTCCTCAATTAAGAAGTGAAAAGAAATTAGATTGGCTTACTTAAAGAAATAATTAATCTAATTTCTAGTAGTATTACAAGTACATTTATCTCAGTCAGATTACTTATTTTAAGCACAATATGCTATTTTTATGTCAATTCCTGGGCATATTGACTTATTTCAAGACGAGTGCAATAGCATTGGATTCTAAATTTAAGCACATTTTCCTACATAGAGAAAATAATTCTTAAATATTTTCTTTATCTAGACAAATGTACTTGGTTTTAGTGTAGCTGTACTGGTTTTAAGATATATTTACTCAGCATACAGCCTTATTTCAAGATGATGGCACTAGCATTTGCTACATTTATGCACATTTTCCAACATATTGAGTAAAATATTCTTAAATCTTTTCTTTGTATCCAGACAAATGTTAGGGTTTTCTTCTATCGAAGGAGAGGAGGACCAAAATGCAGCGTGGTTATTTCGATACATCTTTAATAAAGATAATAACGATCAAGCCAAAACACTAAACGTGGCGCGAGAGAAAAAAAAAAAAAAAACAGCCCTATCTGGTGCAAACAAACACAGAGACAGGACCAATCACCCACGAAACACTCAAAGAATATGGCTGCCGAAATATGGTTCCCAATCAGAGACAACGATAAACACCTGCCTCTGATTGAGAACCACTCCATGCAACCATAGACTTCTAGACAACTACACTACACCACAATCCCATCACCTACAAACCTGCACTAGGTTAAAGATATCTGTGCGTTCTTTGAGACTAGATATTTTTACTTTTTTTTTTTAAATCTTGGCAAGTAAAATTTTCCCGTTTTGCTTATTTTAAGTAATATTTCACTCATTTTATTGCTTTTTTTTCCTTGTTTTTGGGAGCTGACTTTTTGCAGTGTAAAATGTCATTTGGAACGTGGAAAATACTATTGTTTAGGATATTGTAAACATACTGTACTTTAATAATAGGCTATATTGTTGTATGGGTGAAATGAAAAGTATTTTGTCATCTCTGCTTTGCCTAGCCCCATTGAATAAAATGCATTTCTTACAGCCCAACTATTTTGTTTTACAATTTAAACACATTTATCATAGACAATGTAAATGTTGTAGTAGTCTTAGGCAAACCCTCATCATTATCAATTCCCACATAGACCTGGGAGAAAAGGATCTGGCACTGAACTTGGTGGTAGTAGTTGTGTGTGTTTGAAGCTAAGGATCCCATCATATCACAGACATTTCACCATCTAGATTACAAGGGCTGGATTTGCACTAAACAATTTCATGTCAACCCAAGACATGTACAAAATCCAGCATAATGATTAGCCTCATATACATTGTCTACTGGTATTGTTTTTAAACTGAGAACATATAGCAGAATATGTAGACAATGTGTGAGTTAAGCTATTTTCTGCATTAGATGCACAATGTCAAAGGGTGCATTGCAAATGCCCGTAAGGCTAATGGGATCATACTGTAGGCCAGTGGTTCCCAACTCCGGTCCTCGAGAACCCCAACAATACACATTTTAATTGCATCCCCGGACAAACACACCTGATTCAACTTGTCAACTAATCATCAGGCCCTCTGAGTTGAATCAGGCACAGTGGGGCAAAAAAGTATTTCGTCAGCCACCAATTGTGCAAGTTTACCCACTTAAAAAGATGAGAGGCCTGTAATTTTCATCATAGGTACACTTCAACTATGACTGACAAAATGAGGGAAAAAAATCCAAAAAATCACATTGTAGGATTTTTTATTTATTTATTTGCAAATTATGGTGGAAAATAAGTATTTGGTATTTATGATATTTAACCATTTAAATATTGTGTATTTGATTACATTTAATCACATTTGTACATCAAAAATGTAGCCAGGTTATTGCAAATTGTGAATGAAATGTGTGTCAAAACAAACGCAAGAAATCGTTCAGATTGAGAATCTATTTTAGCTAATGATTGGTAGCTAGCTAGAACATACAGTATTTATTCTATTCTAGCTATCTATAGAATTGTAATATAACAAGCTTGACTTTTAGTTACTAATGAGCATAGGCATTTATTCACTTTCAAAGTATACATTCTTCTACAACCCTTTCCTGTCCTCCCCCTTGTGTCCTTCAACACAATTACACTAGGGCATCACATATCCCCTTTTCTTAATGAATCAACATGCTTACATAGCACAATAACAACATCATGTGATGCTTTGGCTAATAACACAACTGGGCCCACCATTACTGTGGTGTAAAACAAAACACTAGCTATGTATCCCCCAGTTACTCAACCACCTGCAATGACACAAATAGACTCTGCCCACATAACTATTATACTGGACAAAAATATAAACCAAACATGCAACAATTTCAAATATTTTACTGAGTTACAATTCATATAAGGAAATCAGTCAATTGAAATAGATTCGACAGGCTCTAATTTATGGATTTCACATGCCTGTGAATAAAGATATGCATCTGTTGGTCACAGATACCTTAAAAAACAAGATAGGGGAGTGGATCAGAAAACCTGTTAGTATCTGTTGTGACCACCATGTGTCTCATTCAGCGTGACATCTCCTTCACATAGAGTTGATCAGGCTGTTGATTGTGGCCTGTGGAATGTTGTCCCACTTCCCAACAATGTCTGTGTGAAGTTGCTGGATATTGGCGGGAACTGGAACACGCTGTCGTACACGTCAATCCAGAGCATCCCAAACATTCTCAATGGGTGACATGTCTGGTGAGTATGCAGGCCATGGAAGAACTGGGACATTTTCAGCTTCCAAGAATTGTGTACAGATCCTTACGACATGGGGTCGTGCATTATCATGCTGAAATATGAGGTGATGGCGGCGGATTAATGGCTTGACAATGGTCCTTAGGATCTCCCCACGGTATCTCTATGCATTCAAATTGCATAAAATGCAATTGTGTTCATTGTCTGTAGCTTATGCCTGCCCATACCATAACCCCATCACCACCATGGGGCACTCTGTTCACAACGTTGACATCAGCAAACCACTCGCCCACACAACACCATACACGTGGTCTTTGGTTGTCAGGCCAGTTGGACGTACTGCCAAATTCTCTAAAACGATGTTGGAGGCATCTTATGGTGGAGAAATTAACATTAAATTATTGGCAACAGCTCTAGCGGACATTCCTGCAGTCAGCATGCCAATTGCATACTCCCTCAAAACTTGAGACATCTGTGGCATTGTGTTGTGTGACAAAACTGCACAGTTAAGAACACACACTTTTTCAGTTCTGTCCACAAATTTTCTATGGGATTGAGGTCAGGGCTTTGTGATGGCAACTCCAATACTTTGGCTTTGTTGTCCTTAAGCCATTTTGCCACAACATTGGAAGTATGCTTGAGAGAGGCAGTTTGTGGTTTCCAGGGTTAGAGTAGTGCAGAAGTTGTTGTATGCAGAGGCAGTGAATAGAGTAGAGGAAGATGGGTTAATGGGGAGGAGTGGTGAGAGTAGATCTGTACCAGTACAGAGGGATAAACCAACAAGTGAAATATGTTTCAGTAAGATAGGATTTTTAACATTTATAGCAATGGTTATCAACTGTACTGCAGGAATGGATTGTAAGTAACAGGAAATAGAGGTTGTGGTGGCAGCTGCAGTGAGGTATTTGGGTGTGTGAGACTTAACATCAGAAGAGTTACAGTGTGTATTAAGTGGTGGTGTCCTTTCAGGCTATTGGCCTGAAGTAGGACTAAATAGATTTAAATAGTGGAGTATGGTAATTATTAAAAATATATAATTGTGAGTGTAGTGTTAGAGAGATAGGGTGTTTGTTAATTTATTCATTTTTTCAAGCAAAGTGTAAGGGAGTTGTACTCCAGTCCAGTAGGTGGCGGTAATGAAACATTTATTGGATGCTAACCACCGTTAAACCGAATCGAAAAAGAAGATAAATCGCAATGGGGGTGATGGAGGGATGAATAATGCTGGGGAAGCATTGAGTAGTAGTGCGTGTTGAGAGTAGACCTGTAAAGCGCAGGACCCGTTTAGATAGAGGTCGGAGTAGAAGGTTCTAAAGTTATTGTAGTGTTCCCAGCAGCAGTAAGTAAACACTTCCACCGTTACATTTGACAAAATAAATGAGGAAAGCGATTGGGGTGATTAAGGATGCCAAACACCTGAGTTATGGAAAGGTTCTGATCATTGCAAATAGTTTTGAAAATGAACTCACTAAATGGCAGTCGGGTGAAATGTCACATTCCTGTGTCTAAATTGAAGGGGTTATTTACTGGGATGCCATTGGATATTAGACAAAGAAGTGTAAGTGTAATTCACACAGAAATATGTTGCATAAAGCCTACTTCATTATTCAATGTTTGTTATTTTTTACTTAATCAGGGATAGCGTACACAGACTTTTCGGCTTTACAGTCTTCTTTAGTGTGTAGGTACAATTTCCTTTAATTCAAAGCAGCATTTGTAAAGAACAAGAAATGAGCAGCTGGTGCTTCTAATCAGGGTTGCCACTCATCTGCCAATCAGGAATGTGGCCCCTCTGGTCTACCTGCATACAAATTAGTCCCAAAAATATATAGAATGATAGGGTATGGGAGCACGAAGGGCAACTTACAAATCAATGGCCCAAGCTGTCCGCTCACCTAAACACGTCACATCAATTCACCACAAAGGACATCGGGCAAAGCCGCTGGGGCGACTCATAAACAATATGGAAAATCTGATATGGACAGTGTTCTAGTTTAACAGTCTAAAGGTGGCTCCTCTTCAATCTCAGGAGGCTGAAGAAATTTAGCTTGTCACCAAAAACACTCACAAACTTTTACAGATGCACAATCGAGAGCATCCTGTCGGGCTGTATCACCGCCTGGTACGGCAACTGCTCCGCCCACAACAGTAAGGCCCTCCAGAGGGTAGTGAGGTCTGCACAACGCATCACCGGGGGAAAAGTACCTGCCCTCCAGGACACCTACACCACCCGGTGTTACAGGAAGGCCAAAAAGATAATC
This sequence comes from Oncorhynchus masou masou, assembly GCF_036934945.1. Taxonomy (NCBI): domain Eukaryota; kingdom Metazoa; phylum Chordata; class Actinopteri; order Salmoniformes; family Salmonidae; genus Oncorhynchus; species Oncorhynchus masou. The sequence continues at coordinate 29,456 of NW_027016642.1, forward strand.
AAGGACAACAACCCCCTGAGCCACTGCCTGTTCACCCTGCTATCATCCAGAAGGCGAGGTCAGTACAGATGCATCAAAGCTGGGACCGAGAGACTGAAAAACAGCTTCTATCTCAAGGCCATCAGACTGTTAAACAGCCATCGCTAGCATTGAGTGGCTGCTGCCAACATACTGACTCAAATCTCTAGCCACTTAATAATTAAAAATGTAATGTAATAAATATATCACTAGTCACTTTAAACAATGCCACTTTATATAATGTTTATATACCCTACATTACTCATCTCATATGTATATGTAACGGATGTGAAACGGCTAGCTAGTTAGCGGTGGTGCACTCTAAATAGCGTTTCAAGGGCTGTGGCTTTTGTGGAGCGATGGGTAACAATTCTTCATGGGTAACTGTTGTTGATGTGTGCAGAGGGTCCCTGGTTCGCGCCCGGCGAGAATTCTACCACTAAACAACCAATGCCTTGTGAAAGAGAAGTTATCCCACAGGCTGGAAATCATATCAGAAAGCTTGAATTTCAAGAGTATTTTATGCTTTGAGGATTTGGTGTAAAATGTAAATAAGCCTTCCTTCCTCCCCGTCGGGGAATTGAACGCCGGTCTCCCGCGTGACAGGAGGGGATACTCACCACTATACTGACGAGGAACAAGTTGCTACATTTTACCCTATTATAGTAAAAAACTATGGAGGTCCGTAAGGACTCTTCGCTCGGCTGGCATACCATATTGTTACTTAAATGGTGGCTGTTATTCTACAAAAATGCAGCTGTTATTCTGGCTGCACTTTTTGACATGACTGTAAATTAGCTGTCGTTGGATCGCCAGCAAGCAAAGGATAAGAACGTTGCCAGCCAGTATAGCAATGGAACATTTAGAACAAACAAACTCATTGCATAAAAGGATATATAAATATACAGTGCCTTGCAAAAGTATTCGGCCCCTTGAACTTTGCAACCTTTTGCCACATTTCAGGCTTCAAACATAAAGATATAAAACTGTATTTTTTGTGAAGAATCAACAACAAGTGGGACACAATCATGAAGTGGAACGACATTTATTGGATATTTCAAATGGTTTTTTAACAAATCAAAAACTGAAAAATTGGATTGCAAAATTATTCAGCCCCTTTATTTTCAGTGCAACAAACTCTCTCCAGAAGTTCAGTGAGGATCTCTGAATGATCCAATGTTGACCTAAATGACTAATGATGATAAATACAATCCACCTGTGTGTAATCAAGTCTCCGTATAAATGCACCTGCACTGTGATAGTCTCAGAGGTCCGTTAAAAGCGCAGAGAGCATCATGAAGAACAAGGAACACACCAGGCAGGTCCGAGATACTGTTGTGAAGAAGTTTGAAGCCGGATTTGGATACAAAAAGATTTCCCAAGCTTTAAACATCCCAAGGAGCACTGTGCAAGCGATAATATTGAAATGGAAGGAGTATTAGACCACTGCAAATCTACCAAGCCCTGGCCGTCCCTCTAAACTTTCAGCAACTTTCAACTGATCAGAGATGCAGCCAAGAGGCCCATTATCACTCTGGATGAACTGCAGAGATCTACAGCTGAGGTGGGAGACTCTGTCCATAGGACAACAATCAGTCGTATATTGCACAAATCTGGCCTTTATGGAAGAGTGGCAAGAAGAAAGCCATTTCTTAAAGATATCCATAAAAAGTGTCATTTAAAGTTTGCCACAAGCCACCTGGGAGACACACCAAACATGTGGAAGAAGGTGCTCTGGTCAGATGAAACCAAAATTGAACTTTTTGGCAACAATGCAAAACGTTATGTTTGGCGTAAAAGCACAGCTCATCACCCTGAACACACCATCCCCACTGTCAAACATGGTGGTGGCAGCATCACGGTTTGGGCCTGCTTTTCTTCAGCAGGGACAGGGAAGATGGTTAAAATTGATGGGAAGATGGATGGAGCCAAATACAGGACCATTCTGGAAGAAAACCTGATGGAGTCTGCAAAAGACCTGAGACTGGGACGGAGATTTGTCTTCCAACAAGACAATGATCCAAAACATAAAGCAAAATCTACAATGGAATGGTTCAAAAAAACATATCCAGGTGTTAGAATGGCCAAGTCAAAGTCCAGACCTGAATCCAATTGAGAATCTGTGGAAATAACTGAAAACTGCTGTTCACAAATGCTCTCCATCCAACCTCACTGAGCTCGAGCTGTTTTGCAAGGAGGAATGGGGAAAAATGTCAGTCTCTCGATGTGCAAAACTGATAGAGACATACCCCAAGCGACTTACAGCTGTAATCGCAGCAAAAGGTGGCGCTACAAAGTATTAACTTAAGGGGGCTGAATAATTTTGCACGCCTAATTTTTCAGTTTTTGATTTGTTAAAAAAGTTTGAAATATCCAATAAATGTCGTTCCACTTCATGATTGTGTCCCACTTGTTGTTGATTCTTCACAAAAAAATACAGTTTTATATCTTTATGTTTGAAGCCTGAAATGTGGCAAAAAGTCACCAAGTTCAAGGGGGCCGAATACTTTTGCAAGGCACTGTATATACATATATCCTCCAAACACCAACTTTGAGGGCATTATCACTTTTATACAATGGTTTACCAACATCTTCAAATAATGATTGACATATTTTCATTAAAAACATTATTTTGATTAATTTATTCATACTATTTCATCTTTCCACAAAATATTGTCCCAACACAAATCTAGGGTTGCTACCCAAACCGGCTGGTCGTTCGTCCTATCGGTTACTAGAGAGCAATTCAGAATTTTTGTTCTGTATGTACAGTTGAAGTCGGTTCACATGCGCACTCCAACACCATTTACAAACGCAGTATTTGTGTTTAATGAGTCTGCCAGATCAGCGGCAGTAAGGATGACAACACGTTATACTGATACAGTTGAAGTCTGAAGTTTTCATAGCCTTAGCCAAATACATTTTAACTCAGTTTTTCACAATTCCTGACATTTAATCCTAGTAAAAATTCAGTTTTAGGTTAGTTAAGATCACCACTTTATTTTAAGAATGCAAAATGACAGAATAACAGAAGAGAGAATGATTTATTTCAGATTTTATTTTTCATCACATTCCCAGTGGGTCAGAAGTTTACATACTAATTGAGTGTATTTGGTAGCATTGCCTTTAAATGGTTTAACTTGGGTCAAACTTTTCGGGTAGCCTTCCACAAGCTTCCCACAACAAGTTGGTTGAATCTTGGCCAATTCCTCCTGACAGAGCTGCTGTAACTGAGTCAGGTTTGTAGGCATCTGAAGCCATGAAGTGCTTTGAAAGGTTGGTAATCTCTCACATCAACACCATTATCCCAGAAACTCTAGACCCACTCCAATTTGCATACCGCCCAAACAGATCCACAGATGATGCCATCTCTATTGCACTCCACACTGCCCTTTCTGACCTGGACAAAAATAACACGTGAAAATGCTATTCATTGACTAGAGCTCAGCATTCAACACCATAGTACCGTCAAAAATCATCACTAAGCTATGGATCCTGGACATCCTGACGGGTCGCCCCCAGGTGGTGAGGGTAGGTAGCAACACATCTGCCACACTGATCCTCAACTCTGGAGCTCCACAGGGGTGCGTGCTCAGTCCCCTCCCTGGCCGTACGGCCCAGCACATCACTGTGGCTAAGCTGCCTGCCATCCAGGACCTCTACACCAGGCGGTGTCAGAGGAAGGCCTTAAAAATTGTCAGATTGTTCTCTCTACTACCCCATGGCAAGCGGTACCAGAGTGCCAAGTCTAGGACAAAATGGCTCCTCAACAGTTTTTACCCCTAAGCCATAAGACTCCTGAACAGGTAATCAAATGGCTGCCCCCCCCCCAACACCTATTTTTAAGCTGTTGCTACTCTCTGTTTATCATATATTCATAGTCACTTTAACTATACATTCATGTACGTACTACCTCAATTGGCCCGACCAACCAGTGCTCCCGCATTTGGCTAACCAGGCTATCTGCATTGTGTCCCGCCACCCACCAACCCCTCTTTTACACTACTGCTACTCTTTGTTCATCATATAAGCAGTCACTTTAACATATCATATGTACATAATACCTCAATCAGCCTAACAGGTGTCTCTGTATAAAGCCTTGCTACTTTTATAGCCTCGCTACTTTTATAGCCTGTCTTTTTACTGTTTTATTTATTTACTTACCTATTGTTCACCTAACACTTTTTTTGTCACTATTGGTTAGAGCCTGTGAGTAAGCATTTCACTGTAAGTTTGTATTCGGCTCACGTGACAAGTGAACTTTGATTTGTGAAGATGCTGGAGGAAATGGGTACAAAAGTATCTACATCCACAGTAAAACGAGTCCTATATCAACATAACCTGAAAGGCCGCTCAGCAAGGAAGAAACCACTGCTCCAAAAACGCCGTAAAAAAGTCAGATTACGGTTTGCAACTGCACATGGGGACAAAGATCGTACTTTCTGGAAAATATCTGATGAAACAAAATTAGAACCGTTTGGCCATAATGACCATCGTTATGTTTGGAGGAAAAAGGGGAGGCTTACAAGCCGAAGAACACCATCCCAACTGTGAAGCATGGGGGTGGCAGCATCATGTTGCTTTGCTGCAGGAGGGACTGGTACACTTCACAAAATAGATGGCATCATGAGGGAAAATTACATGGTATATTGAAGCAACATCTCAAGACATCAGTCAAGAAGTTAAAGCTTGGTCACAAATGGGTCTTCCAAATGGACAATGACCCCAAGCATACTTCCAAAGTTGTGGCACAATGGCTTAAGGACAACAAAGTCAATATTGGAGTGGCCATCACAAAGCCCTGACTTCAATCCTTTAGAAAATTTGTGGGCAGAACTGAAAAAGCATGTGCGAGCAATGAGGCCTACAAACCACTGCGTTTGTAAATGGTGTTGGAGCCCCTGCCTGCCTATAAAAAAATGTTTTCTTTGGTTTGCTTACTTATAGTCAAGTAGTATTTTACTTGGCGACTTTCACTTGAGTCATTTTTTTATTAACGTACATTAAACCTTTACTCAACTATGACCATTTTTCATCACTGGACCCCTGGAGGAATCCCACCATTAGAATGCAATGCAACAGAGAACATATTTTTAATACTTCACATTCCAAACACAGCCTATGATCATACAAAAAAAAAACACTTAACATCCAGGACAAAAATACAAATTAATCCACGTTTATTGACCTTCACACAACAAATGGTACAAGGAGCAGAAATGTCAAACCTCAGTCATTGAAGAGTCACTCTCCTCCTTTGACCACATTTTTTATTTTTACTAGGCAAGTCAGTTAAGAACAAATTCTTATTTTCAATGACGGCCTAGGAACAGTGGGTTAACTGCCTGTTCAGGGGCAGAACGACAGATTTTGTACCTTGTCAGCTCGGGGATTTGAACTTGCAACCTCTAACCTCTCGGTTACTAGTCCAATGCTCTAACCACTAGGCTACACTGCCGCCCTATGTATGTATGTGGTCGGTCTGTTTCTCTCTCTTATTTGTGTGTTGAAGTCCTGTTGTAGTATTTAGTGTCTGTAGTACTGGGGTTAGGTAGAGATGGTACACTACATTCTCTCGTTTTCTCCTCTTCCCGTTCCGTTTTTGGTTTCTTCTCATCCCTCCGCTCTAGGCCAAACTCGATCACCAAAGGTTTCCCGAGCAACCGGTACCCGTTCACCATCTCCAAGGCTCTCTGGGACGTTTCGGTGTCTAGAAAATTGTATAACACGACAATATTAGTGATGGGAGAAAATAAGAAATATATCAATACAGTTTCATATTAGGATGTTATGTTTGGACGATATATACAGTACCAGTCAAAAGATTGGATTTAGATTTGTTTAACAATTTTTGGTTACTAAATTATTCCATAAATGCCATTTCATAGTTTGACGTCTTCACTATTATTCTACAATGTAAAAATAAAGAAAAACCCTGGAATGAGTAGGTGTGTCCAAACTTTTGACTGGTACAGTATATATTGTATATGGTGAATTCTGAATACTTTCCGACCCCTTCCCTTTCTCCACATTTTGTTACGTTTCAGCCCTATTCTAAAATTGATCAAATCTTTTTTTCCTCATCATTCTACACACAGGACATAAGGACAAAGCAAAAACAGGTTTTTAGACAATACATTATTATTCAGACCCTGTACTCAGTACTTTGTTGAAGCACCTTCGGCAGCGATTACAGCCTCGAGTCTTCTTGGGTATGACGCTACAAGCTTGGCACACCTGTATTTGGGGAGTTTCTCCCATTCTACTCTTCAGATCCTCTCAAGATCTGTCAGGTTGGATAGGTAGCATCGCTGCGCAGCTATTTTCAGGTCTCTCCAGAGATATTCGTTTGGGTTCAAGTCCAGGCTCTGACTGGGCCACTCAGAGACTCTACCATAAAGGCCTGATTGGTGGAGTGCTGCAGAGTCTCCATAGAGGAACTCCAGAGCTCTGTCAGACTGACCATTGGGTTCTTGGTCACCTCCCTGACCAAGGCCCTTCTCCCCCGATTGCTCAGTTTGGACAGGTGGCCAGCTCTAGGAAGAGTCTTGGTGGTTCCAAACTTCTCCCATTGAAGAATGATGGAGGCCACTTGGTTCTCGGGGACCTTCAATGCTGCATACATGTTTTGGTACCCTTGCCCAGATCTGTGCCTCGACACAATCCTGTCTTGGAGCTCTATGGACAATTCCTCCGACCTCACGGCTTGGTTTTTGCTCTGACATGCATGGTCAACTGTGGCACCTTATACAGACAGGTGTGTGTCTTTCCAAATCATGTCCAATCATTTGAATTTACCACAGATGGACTCCAATCAAGTTGTAGAAACATCTAGGATGATCAATGGAAAAAGGATGCACCTGATCTCAATTTTGAGTCTCATAGCAAAGGGTCTGAAAACTTATGTAAATAAAGTATTTCTGTTTTAAAAACATGTATTCCCTTTGTCATTATGGGGCATTGTGTGTAGATTAATGAGAAACAAAAAGATTTAATCAATTTTTGAATAAGGCTATAATGTAATACAATGTGGAAAAAGTCAAGGGGTCTGAATACTTTTCGAATCACCGTACTATATTATACACAATTATTACAGCACGTGTTATGTGCAATGTATATACATAACAAGCACATTTGAATTGGTGTGCTGCTTAGAGATAGAGCGAGGGAGTGCATGTGTGTATGAGTTAGTCAGTTCGTCAGTCACCTTAAATATAGAGGAGTGTATGCATGTGTGTAATCTGAGCCTACAGGGAGAACGTGTGTGTGTGTGTGTGTGTGTATGTGAGAGCAAACTCAGTCATCTGACAAAGATTGTGTGTGTGCACACACACGTCAGTGTTACCTGATAGTGTGATGAAGGCGTGTCCCTTCAGTCTGCCAGTGAGTAGGCGGTAGACAACAGGCTGGGTGATGTCACAATCAAACCTGGAGAATAGCGCCACCAGCTGGGCCACAGAGGCACGGGCACTCAGGTTCTTCACACACAGCACCTACGTACAACCACAGGGACCAGACAACAGCAAGGTGGTGTGGCAGATCTCAAAGCCATGAGACTGAACTCAAGACAGTTGTTTCATTTCTCATTCTTAGTCTGTAATATGAGTAGCTTATACATCAGACACGTAACCGAGTCTGGTTAATGTCATTAGAACAAGTGAGTGATACTCTTATCTCCCAGAGAAACACGGTTACTAAAACACAATTAGTTTGATTTTACGTTGAGGAAGGTTCTACCTTTGATGGTTTCCCTGGCTGGTAGTTGTGGAATCGTGGTATGTTCCGGATCCCTTCCTCTGTTTCGCGGTTCTGCTGAATCTCTTCCTCTGGAATCTCTTCTACCTCGCCCCGCACCATCACCGGACCCCCAGGCCCCGCCGTTGCCACACTACACAGACTCCCAATTGGCTGGCTCACATTTATCTTCTTTGGAGCTGACAATTGCTTGTGTACAGATCTGTCCTGATCTTGTGATTGGCCAGAAGTGTCCATTGTAGTTGATTGGTCAGAGTCCTTGATCCCACTTCTCAATGGATCAGATCTACAGTCAAGCTGGACTTGTGATTGGTCAGTGCTTTTCCATGAGCTCTGTGATTTCTCAAAGTCAGTTTGTGGTTCAGGCTGAGGTAGAGATGAGTGTCCTGTGGTTTTCAGCTCAGAGTCCTCTGATACAGACGTGTGTTGTCGCCTATCACTTAGGACATCTCTGTACAGGGAGTCCAGGGGGTTTGAGGAAGATGCCCCCTGCTGGTCAGCTTGGGTATCTTCCTCTAAGGGAAAGACCAAAATTGTGAGCGCATAAGTGTTAGTAGTCCATGACAGCTTGTAGCCTACTTTTTAAAAAACATATTGGCCATTTAGCAGACACTCTTATCATAGCAAAGAAAAAATGTTCCCTAACAGGGAGCATTTTTCTAGATTTTTCTCCAAAGCTCAGTTGTCCTGAGTCAGTAGCGGCTCTCTATCCACCGGATGTGTAGCAAACTCACTAAAAGTAGCAGTAAGAAAGCCTCTCTTGAAAAAGCCAAACCTTGACCCAGAAAATATTTTAAAAACTATCAGCCTATATCGAATCTTCCATTCCTCTCAAAATGTTTAGAAAAAGCTGTTGCGCAGCAACTCACTGCCTTCCTGAAGACAAACAATGTATACGAAATGCTTCTGGTTTTAGACCCCATCATAGACTGAGACTGCACTTGTGAAGGTGGTAAATGACCTTTAAATGGCGTCAGACCAAGGCTCTGCATCTGTCCTCCTAGACCTTAGTGCTGCTTTTGACACCATCGATCACCACATTCTTTTGGAGAGATTGGAAACACACGGAAATATATCAGTTTGTCTTTGTGAATGGTTTGTATTCTGACAAATCAACTGTAAATGTCAGTGTTACTCAAGGTTCCGTTTTAGGACCACTATTGTTTTCACTATATATTTTACCTCTTGGGGATGTCATTTGAAAACATAATGTTAACTTTCACTGCTATGCGGATGACACACAGCTGTACATTTCAATGAAACATGGTGAAGCCCCAAAATTGCCCTCGTTTGAAGCATGTGTTTCAGACATAAGAAAGTGGATGGCTGCAAACCTTCTACTTTTAAATTCGGATAAAACAGAGATGCTTGTTCTAGGTCCCAAGAAACAAAGAGATCTTCTGCTGAATCTGACAATTAATCTTTGATGGTTGTACAGTCGTCTCAAATAAAACTGTGAAGGACCTCAGCGTTACTCTGGACCCTGATCTCTCTTTTGAAGAACATATCAAGACCATTTCAAGGACAGCTTTTTTCCATCTACGTAACATTGCAAAAATCAGAAACTTTCTGTCCAAAAATGATGCAGAAAAATTAATCCATGCTTTTGTCACTTCTAGGTTAGACTACTGCAATGCTCTACTTTCCGGCTACCGGGATAAAGCACTAAATAAACCTCAGTTAGTGCTAAATACGGCTGCGAGAATCCTGACAAGAACCAAAAAAAATGTATCATATTACTCCAGTGCTACACTGGCTTCCTGTTAAGGCAAGGGCTGATTTCAAGGTTTTACTGCTAACCTACAAAGCATTACATGGGCTTGCTCCTACCTCTCTCTCTGATTTGGTCCTGCCGTACATACCTACACGTACGCTACGGTCACAAGACATAGTACAGGCACAGCACAAAGTATGAACCTGTCAATTAAAGCCTTAGTGCCCTAGCCCATGTACTACAAAGTACAGGCACAGCACAACGTATGAACCTGTCAATCAAAGCCTTAGTGCCCTAGCCCATGTACTACATAGTACAGGCACAGCATATGAATCTGTCAATCAAAGCCTTAGTGCCCTAGCCCATGTACTACATAATACAGGCACAGCACAACGTATGAATCTGTCAATCAAAGCCTTAGTGCCCTAGCCCATGTACTACATAGTACAGGCACAGCACAACGTATGAACCTGTCAATCAAAGACTTAGTACCCAAGCCCATGTACTACATAGTACAGGCACAGCACAACGTATGAATCTGTCAATCAAAGCCTTAGTGCCCTAGCCCATGTACTACATAGTACAGGCACAGCACAACGTATGAATCTGTCAATCAAAGCCTTAGTGCCCTAGCCCATGTACTACATAGTACAGGCACAGCACAACGTATGAATCTGTCAATCAAAGCCTTAGTGCCCTAGCCCATGTACTACATAGTACAGGCACAGCACAACGTATGAACCTGTCAATCAAAGCCTTAGCGCCCTAGCCCATGTACTACATAGTACAGGCACAGCACAACGTATGAATCTGTCAATCAAAGCCTTAGTGCCCTAGCCCATGTACTACACAGTACAGGCACAGCACAACGTATGAATCTGTCAAAGCCTTAGTACCCTAGCCCATGTACTACGTAGTACAGGCACAGCACAACGTATGAATCTGTCAATCAAAGCCTTAGTGCCCTAGCCCATGTACTACATAGTACAGGCACAGCACAACGTATGAACTTGTCAATCAAAGCCTTAGCGCCCTAGCCCATGTACTACATAGTACAGGCACAGCACAACGTATGAATCTGTCAATCAAAGCCTTAGTGCCCTAGCCCATGTACTGAATCTGTCAAAGCCTTAGTACAGGCACAGGCACAACGTATGAATCTGTCAATCAAAGCCTTAGTGCCCTAGCCCATGTACTACATAGTACAGGCACAGCACAACGTATGAATCTGTCAAAGCCTTAGTGCCCTAGCCCATGTACTACATAGTACAGGCACAGCACAACGTATGAATCTGTCAAAGCCTTAGTGCCCTAGCCCATGTACTACATAGTACAGGCACAGCACAACGTATGAATCTGTCAAAGCCTTAGTACCCTAGCCCATGTACTACATAGGACAGGCAGAGCACAACGTATGAATCTGTCAATCAAAGCCTTAGTGCCCTAGCCCATATACTACACAGTACAGGGACAGCACAACGTATGAATCTGTCAAAGCCTTAGTACACTAGCCCATGAACTACATAGTACAGGCACAGCACAACGTATGAATCTGTCAATCAAAGCCTTAATGCCCTAGCACATGTACTACATATTACAGGCACAGCACAACGTATGAATCTGTCAATCAAAGCCTTAGTGCCCTAGCCCATGTACTACATAGTACAGGCACAGCACAACGTATGAATCTGTCAATCAAAGCCTTAGTGCCCTAGCCCATGTACTACATAGTACAGGCACAGCACAACGTATGAATCTGTCAATCAAAGCCTTAGTGCCCTAGCCCATGTACTACATAGTACAGGCACAGCACGTATGAACTGTCAATGAATCTGTCAATCAAAGTATGAATCTCAAAGCCTTAGTGCCCTAGCCCATGTACTACATAGTACAGGCACAGCACAACGTATGAATCTGTCAATCAAAGCCTTAGTGCCCTAGCCCATGTACTACATAGTACAGGCACAGCACAACGTATGAATCTGTCAATCAAAGCCTTAGTGCCCTAGCCCATGTACTACATAGTACAGGCACAGCACAACGTATGAATCTGTCAATCAAAGCCTTAGTGCCCTAGCCCATGTACTACATAGTACAGGCACAGCACAACGTATGAATCTGTCAATCAAAGCCTTAGTGCCCTAGCCCAAATGTACTACACAGTACAGGCACAGCACAACGTATGAATCTGTCAATCAAAGCCTTAGTACCTAGCCCATGTACTACATAGTACAGGCACAGCACAACGTATGAATCTGTCAATCAAAGCCTTAGTGCCCTAGCCCATGTACTACATAGGACAGGCACAGCACAACGTATGAATCTGTCAATCAAAGCCTTAGTGCCCTAGCCCATGTACTACATAGTACAGGCACAGCACAACGTATGAACCTGTCAATCAAAGCCTTAGTGCCCTAGCCCATGTACTACATAGTACAGGCACAGCACAACGTATGAATCTGTCAATCAAAGCCTTAGTGCCCTAGCCCATGTACTACATAGTACAGGCACAGCACAACGTATGAATCTGTCAAAGCCTTAGTGCCCTAGCCCATGTACTACATAGTACAGGCACAGCACAACGTATGAATCTGTCAATCAAAGCCTTAGTGCCCTAGCCCATGTACTACATAGTACAGGCACAGCACAACGTATGAATCTGTCAATCAAAGCCTTAGTGCCCTAGCCCATGTACTACATAGTACAGGCACAGCACAACGTATGAATCTGTCAATCAAAGCCTTAGTGCCCTAGCCCATGTACTACATAGTACAGGCACAGCACAACGTATGAATCTGTCAATCAAAATCTGTCAATCAAAGCCTTAGTGCCCTAGCCCATGTACTACATAGTACAGGCACAGCACAACGTATGAATCTGTGTCAAAGCCTTAGTGCCCTAGCCCATGTACTACATAGTACAGGCACAGCACAACGTATGAATCTGTCAATCAAAGCCTTAGTGCCCTAGCCCATATACTACAGTACATAGTACAGGCACAGCACAACGTATGAATCTGTCAATCAAAGCCTTAGTGCCCTAGCCCATGTACTACATAGTACAGGCACAGCACAACGTATGAATCTGTCAATCAAAGCCTTAGTGCCCTAGCCCATGTACTACATAGTACAGGCACAGCACAACGTATGAATCTGTCAATCAAAGCCTTAGTGCCCTAGCCCATGTACTACATAGTACAGGCACAGCACAACGTATGAATCTGTCAATCAAAGCCTTAGTGCCCTAGCCCATGTACTACATAGTACAGGCACAGCACAACGTATGAATCTGTCAATCAAAGCCTTAGCGCCCTAGCCCATGTACTACATAGTACAGGCACAGCACAACGTATGAATCTGTCAATCAAAGCCTTAGTGCCCTAGCCCATGTACTACATAGTACAGGCACAGCACAACGTATGAATCTGTCAATCAAAGCCTTAGTGCCCTAGCCCATGTACTACATAGTACAGGCACAGCACAACGTATGAACCTGTCAATCAAAGCCTTAGCACCCTAGCCCATGTACTACATAGTACAGGCACAGCACAACGTATGAATCTGTCAAAGCCTTAGTGCCCTAGCCCATGTACTACATAGTACAGGCACAGCACAACGTATGAATCTGTCAAAGCCTTAGTACCCTAGCCCATGTACTACATAGGACAGGCAGAGCACAACGTATGAATCTGTCAATCAAAGCCTTAGTGCCCTAGCCCATATACTACACAGTACAGGGACAGCACAACGTATGAATCTGTCAAAGCCTTAGTACACTAGCCCATGTACTACATAGTACAGGCACAGCACAACGTATGAATCTGTCAATCAAAGCCTTAGTGCCCTAGCCCATGTACTACATAGTACAGGCACAGCACAACGTATGAATCTGTCAATCAAAGCCTTAGTGCCCTAGCCCATGTACTACATAGTACAGGCACAGCACAACGTATGAATCTGTCAATCAAAGCCTTAGTGCCCTAGCCCATGTACTACATAGTACAGGCACAGCACAACGTATGAATCTGTCAATCAAAGCCTTAGTGCCCTAGCCCATGTACTACATAGTACAGGCACAGCACAACGTATGAATCTGTCAATCAAAGCCCCTTAGTGCCCTAGCCCATGTACTACATAGTACAGGCACAGCACAACGTATGAATCTGTCAATCAAAGCCTTAGTGCCCTAGCCCATGTACTACATATTACAGGCACAGCACAACGTATGAATCTGTCAATCAAAGCCTTAGTGCCCTAGCCCATGTACTACATAGTACAGGCACAGCACAACGTATGAATCTGTCAAAGCCTTAGTGCCCTAGCCCATGTACTACATAGTACAGGCACAGCACAACGTATGAATCTGTCAATCAAAGCCTTAGTGCCCTAGCCCATGTACTACATAGTACAGGCACAGCACAACGTATGAATCTGTCAATCAAAGCCTTAGTGCCCTAGCCCATGTACTACATAGTACAGGCACAGCACAACGTATGAATCTGTCAATCAAAGCCTTAGTGCCCTAGCCCATGTACTACATAGTACAGGCACAGCACAACGTATGAACCTGTCAATCAAAGCCTTAGTACCCTAGCCCATGTACTATGTAGTACAGGCACAGCACAACGTATGAACCTGTCAATCAAAGCCTTAGTACCCTAGCCCATGTACTACATAGTACAGGCACAGCACAGCATATGAACCTGTCAATCAAGGCCTTAGTACCCTAGCCCATGTACTACATAGTACAGGCACAGCACAACGTATGAATCTGTCAATCAAAGCCTTAGTACCCTAGCCCATGTACTACATAGTACAGGCACAGCACAACGTATGAATCTGTCAAAGCCTTAGTGCCCTAGCCCATGTACTACATAGTACAGGCACAGCACAACGTATGAATCTGTCAAAGCCTTAGTGCCCTAGCCCATGTACATTTTTTTTGCAAGGGAGATGCTGCGGCTACGGTCTCTGGTTATGTGGAGAGTAACCCACGGAGACTCTGTGCCAGAAAATGAGTGATAAAACCCAGCCAGATAATTTCAAGTCATCAGTCTCAAGTCAAAGTTGAGTCCCGAGTCTTGAGGCTCCAAGTTATTTTATTTTCTATCAAGTCATCAAATTAGTCATTTGACTCAAATCGAACTTTTTGTCACATGCATCGAATATAACAAGTGTAGACCTTACCGTGAAATGCTTACTTACAAGCCCTTAACCAACAGTGCAGTTCAAGAATAGTTAAGAACATATTTACCAAATAAACTAAAGTAAAAAAAAATCTAAAAAGTAACACAATAGCATAACAATAACGAGGCTATATACAGGGGGTACCGATACCGAGTCAGTGAGGGGGGTACAGGCTAAAGGTCATTTGTACATGTAGGTAGGGGTGAAGTGACTATGCATAGATACTAAACAGAGAGTAGCAGCAGTGTACAAAAAAAATGGAGGGGGGGAAATCAATGTAATTGTCAGACTTGAGTCCACAACAACAGAAAACATATACACAAAACAACACTGATGCCGAGGTCTTCCAACATAAAACATCTTAGATGAGAAAATATTGTCATTAAATTCTACTTAACTCATTACTCTTTGTTATTCTTTTTCCCTCTTCCCTTCCCTCAAATCCCCAGGAGCCAGTATGTTAGCCCCAGGGACCGGTTCCCCAGGCACAGACCAAGACCGGACCCAAATTCCTACTGTGTTCTATTTGTGAACATGCAAGGAATGTGAAACACTTCCAACACATATAGGACTTGTTCAAACTCCTTCAAAATTATTTTATTTGTTTGAACTCCCTTTAGGCTTTCTAACTTCTTGGTCTATGGAGGTTTCAGTGTGAACAAACCGACACATCATAACGTAACATAGGGCTGGGCGGTATACCGTATTTTACAATACAAAGGTAATGATCCACAGACCGGTTTTGTGTGCTGGGAGCTGTCCTCAGATAATCGCATGGTATGCTTTCGCAGTAAAGCATTTTTGAAATCTGACACAACGGTTGCAATTTCACCGGATGTTGGCCAGGTGGGACGGTAACTTCCCACACCCCCTAGAGAGGTTAACATTAGACCAAGAAACGTGAGGCGGGAGCTACAGGTTTGAAATGGTTGGAACTTTGAACCTCAACTCGAAGTGAAGAATTCCTCACCTTCATTTAGAGTCTCAAATCACCGTATTGTCCAACCATCATCACCAACGGGAACCGTCAACATGACTGGTTATCTTCCAGAGTGAACAACAGTAGACGAGATGGTCCGGACCCTTTTAGTCAATCAGAACCTCACAAGCTGAAAGGCCAACCCACATCCTTCCTAAGAAGGCCTGGTTCCCGATAGAGACAAATGGCGAACAAAGGCACTCACACAAATACGTGCATGCTTTCTTATTCCAAAAGGGCGGTGGTTAGTGTGCAAAGTACATGATAAATGTGAGAATAGTTCTGAAATGTGTAAAAAATAAGTGCACCTTTTCCCTCTCTCTCTCTCCCCCACCCCACTTCATTTTCGGTGTAACAAGCCGCCATATTCGTCAGACCACTAGGGACTGTTGTCTCATGTAAAGGGTGTATGTATATTATTTGCTATTATTTAATTAAACTAATGTTTAGTACTGAATCCTGAGTAAGGCTGGGGTGTTTGCAGATCCAAGAAGGTTACGGCTGTTCAGAATGATAATATGATATGAGGTATGATTAATAAATTGACTGTTTATTGATGTAATAGATTCTTCTAGTTTAATTCAGGAGATGGTAACTCTAAACAACCTCTACCGTGCTGCCCCAGATCCTAATGAGTTAATTGTTACATGATTCATTTAAATTGGGTAACAAACATAGTTAGTTGATTAAATGAATAACAGTCATCAGATTAATGAAAGTCACGACACCAGTTTGTCTTTTCTTAGAAAGTTGGGCCTAAATCTTGTTAGCCGCTAATTGTTAGCCTGTAATGCTAATCGATAGCTAATAAATGTACTGAGTCAGCGCGAACATAATTAGCTATAAAGCCAGATAATACCAGTGATGGTATACACTTAAATCAGCATGTTGTTTGTGCGGCAAAATCAAAGAGGAAGACGCAAAGCAAGAATATGTTAGCTACATGAGGTAGCTAAGAGAAAACATTCAAATGCAGCCAAAGATTATAAGGTCCCCTAGCAAACACTTTGGTTCCAACCCAGTCCCAATAACTCCCCCTCTGCATATTCATTAGTTATGTTAAACAACACTGCATTCAAAGTGTTCACTATTATTTTTGGTGTTAGTTGAATCATCCCACCTTGATGATAGAGTGCAGTGAGGAAGCCTAGGCGGTCATTGCCCTGGAACAGGGCCTTCTCTATCTCCATCTCTCTGCGGGACAGGGGTAGGCTGGCAGAGAAGCGCTGTGGGCGGGAAATGAGCTCTGACCTGGCATCCATCTTGTCCTGGATCACCAGAAGACGCTGCTGCCGCACCCCGGGGGCCACACACACCCCATGACCCTGTAGGGCAGAACACACAACATGGCTGCCTGTAGAAAACACACCATGGCCCTGAACCACCACCATGGATGCCTGAGTTACCACAGAGACCCATGGTAGGTCAAACAATCAATATCTATATCAGGCTACACCACCAGGACGTTTTGGCATCTGAAAGCACACTCACAGTTGGTCAATCAGTAAATATCACTTTTCAAACATTTTCTTTGGTTTACATACAGGCTCTGTATTCCTTCTTGGGGGGTGTAATTGAAAACCACAACCACACCATATATATAACATATTGTCATTATATCCAGCATTACCAGTGGGCAAAACTGGTTAGAATGACATTATTACAATCTGGTTGTACTGACGTCATTGCAACCAGTTTTGCCCACTGGAAAGCAACAATCACCTTCTCTAAGATATTATTACCTGCTTTTCCCAACAGGATGCAGGACGTGGGCGTCCAACAACTGTACCGTCCCTTGTTATATAATATCAATGATATATATAAATAACATTCACCTTCTCAGTGTTCTCTGGCTGGTCTCTGTTGAGCCACAGTTCTACCTCCAGGTCTGTGAGCCCCAGCTCCCTGAGACTGGCCAGCTCACTCTCCCCGTCCTGTAAAGCCCGGAACTGGGATAGACTCCTCACCCCGGCAGCCTGCTCCCCAAATGGCTTGTACAGCGCAGCAGGGGCAAAACACTTCCTCTTGGCAACACATCTGAGACAACACATGAGAGATCTCTAAGTCCATGTGGTCTCTCTGAATGAGAGGTCTGAGTCTGTCTCTAAGTAGATAACACATCTGAGACACAATGAGAGATCTCTAAGTCCATGTGGTCTCTCTGAATGAGAGGTCTGAGTCTGTCTCTAAGTAGATAACACATCTGAGACAACATGAGAGATCTCTAAGTCCATGTGGTCTCTCTGAATGAGAGGTCTGAGTCTGTCTCTATTTAGATAACACATCTGAGACAACATGAGAGATCTCTAAGTCCATGTGGTCTCTCTGAATGAGAGGTCTGAGTCTGTCTCTATTTAGATAACACATCTGAGACAACATGAGAGATCTCTAAGTCCATGTGGTCTCTCTGAATGAGAGGTCTGAGTCTGTCTCTATTTAGATAACACATCTGAGACAACAAATGAGAGATCTCTAAGTCCATGTGGTCTCTCTGACTGAGAGGTCTGAGTCTGTCTCTATTTAGATAACACATCTGAGACAACAAATGAGAGATCTCTAAGTCCATGTGGTCTCTCTGAATGAGGTCTGAATGAGAGGTCTGAGTCTGTCTCTAAGTAGATAACACATCTGAGACAATACATGAGAGATCTCTACGTCCATGTGGTCTCTCTGAATGAGAGGTCTGAGTCTGTCTCTAAGTAGATAACACATCTGAGACACAATGAGAGATCTCTACATCCGTGTGATCTCTCTGAATGAGGTCTGAATGAGAGGTCTGAGTCTGTCTCTATTTAGATAACACATCTGAGACACAATGAGAGATCTCTAAGTCCATGTGGTCTCTGAATGAGAGGTCTGAGTCTGTCTCTAAGTAGATAACACATCTGAGACACAATGAGAGATCTCTACGTCTGTGTGGTCTCTGAATGAGAGGTCTGAGTCTGTCTCTAAGTAGATAACACATCTGAGACAACACATGAGAGATCTCTACGTCTGTGTGGTCTCTGAATGAGAGGTCTGAGTCTGTCTCTAATTAGATAATAAGATTTCATTTCGGGAGCAGCAATTCTTAATCATTTAGTTCTCATGTCTTTATCATTTCAGGGTTAACATGCAATAATGTAGCCTAAACTAAGTGGAGGCCTATTATTTTGCTCAATCGCGTATAGGAAACTCCCATAAGCCCGCAGAAGTTGTGAAATATAAACACAAGTCTCACATACTTTTGAAATGATAGATTGCTATTATTATTATCGGCAGGCTATCAGGATTAAGATACTCCAAATGTAACACCCGACGCTCCTTAACAAAGCGAAGGGAGGGTATAGAAAACAATATTAAACATGGATCAAAAAAGGGACTTTTTCAAATCAGAGGTTCATCCAGATCAGAGTTTCATTTATTTATTTACTTTAATCGGAAAGAACAGATACAACGGTTTTGAAAGCACATAGTCACTTTGGGCTCCGTTTCAAAATATCACTTTTTCTTATATGACAGCGGTTCCACACGTTCCCATGAGACACTGAAGTTGTGTGGCAAAAATATATTTATATTTTATTCTGTTATATTCTTTCTATAAAACATATGTTTGTTGACTGTGATTATGGCATGGGGATGTAAGGTTATCTTGTCTGTTTAATGAACAAACTAACAAACTTGATTTTATTTCATAGGCTGCGCAGACGAGTAACAAACTCAATATGCTATTCTTGTGAAAATACATTGTATGAGTCTTATAATGTTTTCTAAGGGCCTGCCTCAACGAATGAATAACAGATCTTTGTGATGGTGTATATTCAATGGATTTTTTTATAAGAAACACCTACCCACATCTTGCTCTACTCCTGTGCACTCATCACCGGTTCTGGCATGTGAGGTATAATAGGCTTATAATGGTAAAAGGGTGGTAAAAATAGGCTGGTTTGAAAGGTAGTCATAGTAACATTACCTCATTGTCTTTTACAGGCGACATACCATAAATCCTATGTGAAAAGTGAACTGTCAGTCCTGACCTAGGGTGTAAAAAGAATATGTAAATAGTGTGGCTGTTCTAATGCTGTATAAGAAAAGAAACAGTATGATGAGTTGAGTTTCCCCCTTACTATGTAAAGCGCTTTCAGCTTTCAGTTGGTACAAAAACTTGATAAATCCAATCGAGGCTACGTCGCAGTGCCAGCTGTGCCACTAGAGATTCTGGGCTTGAGTCAAGGTTTTGTCGCAGCCGGCCGCGACCGGGAGCCTCATGGGGCGGCGCACAATTGGCCCAGCGTCGTCCGGGTTAGGGGAGAGTTTGGCTGGGAGGGATGTTCCTGTTCCATCGCGCACTAGTGACTCCTGTGGCGGTCCGGACACAGGGTGTACGGGGTTTCGACACGATCGCCAGTGTACGTGTTTCCTCCGACACATTGGTGCGGCTGGCTTCCGGGTTAAGCGGGCGTTGTGTCAAGAAGCAGTGCAGCTTGGCTGGGTTGTGTTTCGGAGGATGCACGGCTCTCGACCTTCGCCTCTCCCGAGTCCGTACTGGAGTTGAAGCGATGGGACAGGACTGTAACTACCAATTGGATACCACAAAATTGAGGAGATATATATCTCCAATCTATCATTATTATAATTTAGTAGAAGTGTAGGTTATTGTATCTGAACTGTGGTAAATGCTATTGTAATTCTGTCTGTGTGTGTGTGTGTGAGAGAGAGTTGGGAGGCTCACCTGTCTATGTTGACGTCTGTGTCTAACTGCTGTAGGAGGAGACTGTGGAGCTGTCTCTGTCCCTCTGTCTCCTGTTCCTCCAAGACTGGGCCGTCCTCACACGCATGACGAGTCATACTGTAACACACACAGCGTCAAAAAGTATACACGTTGGTCTCATACACATCTTACTCTACACATTT